>NC_138032.1:74601205-74798015 GCF_964106645.2 Podarcis pityusensis | reverse complement strand
ATTCCTAATTGGACCTCCGGAATAGGGGAGATTACCAGAATCTCTCAAATCTAGCTTCAAGTAGAATAACAGGAGGCAGAGGTCATCAACCTGAATTGTAGGAAATTACTGTGAAATATTGTTCACTTCACTGTTGCCAAGTCAAATGCATTACGATTCCAAAACTGGACATCTGATTTAAAAACAAAAACAAAGAAAACCACATCCAACATTTTCACAAACGGTCTGTGTACATCAGGGAAAGTGAAGCAACTCCTCAAAAACCATGTGGAACTATATGTCCTGTTAAACAAATAGCTATAATCCAGGTATTTCACTATTAAGTACTATTCTTCTTGTTGTTGTTAATTAATTAATCAATCACCTTCCATACAATTAAATTAATCACCTTCCATGCAATAAAAAACAGCAAAGAATAGTTTAAAAATAATTTAAAAACAAAAACAAAATAGCTCCCACCTACAGATGAAAGACTCTTGGCTTGGGAAATCCCAAATCTTTTATTGCCCACGGTCTGAGCATCAATTCGTAAGTACAGGAGACACAGTTCAACAGTTCATAAGCATAGTTCTAGGCATAAGTAAAGATGTCCCAACACCTGACATGCCCCTCCCACTCTGTTTTTAAATAATGGTGGGGGGGGGGGATCAGTGAGCCATGCAGTTCTTATCCGAAGAGAGAAAGTTGTACTTGCAAGTGAGCACACCTTGCGGGGAAGGGGACTGTGTGCTGCTGGGTCTCTTCACACTGGTTAATATAGTGAGACTTTGACAACAGGACCTGAGTCTTAATCTCTGACTCTGCCTTCATCTCAGCCAACTCTGCCAATTGCTCAGCCAATTCCCCTCCCCTGCTGGGACTTCTGGCAACAGCAGTGCAGGAACCACCTGCCCCCCTCTACATCACTACCTGAACTTTCTTTGCTCCCAACGTTGGGGTCCTCTTCCTCTGACAGACCCTGCCATTCCTGCCCCATTCTGAATGGCACCACGGGGCCCATGACAAACATTGCAAACAAAACAAAACCTTGTAAAACTGTTTATTGTACTATGTTGCATATCCATGATCAACAACGAGGGTATACAAATCTTAATTTGGAAACCTGCATCAATATTTTTTATTGCTTTATGGCAGGCATCCCCAAACTTGGCCCTCCAGCTGTTCCGGGACTACAACTCCCATCATCCCTGACCACTGGTCCTGTTAGCTAGGGATGATGGGAGTTGTAGTTCCAAAACAGCTGGAGGGCAGAGTTTGGGGATGCCTGGTATAGGCCCTATATAAGATTAGTTAAGGAACCAAGCCCTTGTATAATCTGATGTTTTAACGAATGGCAAGGCTCCACTTTCTGTTTTGTGTTATTGTCTCCAGGTATTACAAAGATGGAGAGAGAAAGTGGAACTTTGACTGAAGTTCATGCAAGTCTCTACTCACTCCAGCGTCTTCCAATGTCTAGTTAATATTGTATCTTAAAACCTTTACTTATTGGCTTCTGCCATATTCCATAGGCCTTTGATTTTAGCCGAGATTGGCTAAGATTTTCACCCTTATTTGCCATTCACAAGGTACATAAGGCTCCAATGAAATTAAAGGAACAATTGGAAAATATGACAAAACATCTCTTATTACCAAGGGGCCGGCCAGATGCTCCCCTTACAGCCAACAATTTGAGACCTTTTTGAAATCTTCCCTCGCAGTTATTATTTCTGAGGCTACCCTCTGGAATTCTGCATTAATAAGGAGCCCAGAAGCTGCTGCATGCCCTGCAAAATCAACATTAAGGCACACAGCACTCCTGCCTTTGACATTTCTTAAGCGATGAGGAAATGTTATAAACAATGCTGTGGAGAGGAAGGCATTCCTGCTATAAGAAATCTGAATTTTGTTTCCTGAGAAAGTTACTGTGCTTTCAAGTTCTTGTGTATGCTATTTGAATAACACATTTTCACAAGTCACAGGAATGAGCCTCTGGGTTCCCTGTGAAATTCTGCCATAGTCTTTGCTTCAAGGTCCTGCTTCTGTTTCTTGCTCTCAGAGGCGGAGTAAGTCGGCGCGGTGGGGGTGGACCGCCCCGGGTGTCTTCGTTGAGGGGGGAGACATTTGGCACACTGCCTGCCCGTGACTCCCAAGTCCACCCCGAGCCGTCGGGGGACGGGGGGAGCTACACCACTTTGCCAGAAGCATTCCCCCCTTTTCCCTTCGTTTTGACAGATTGGGGGAGGCTTGGGAGTTGCAGGTGAGCAGTGCACCGAATGTCTGCCACCGGTGGCTTCCTCCGCCCCATGGGCGGCTTGCTCTGCCCCTGGCTGCAGGCCACGCCCCCCGCTCCGTGCACCTGAGTGGCCATCCCAGGCCTGGGAGGGCACCCTCTGTGCCCTGCCCCCCTCGGGAGTGCGCCCTGGCCATTGTGAGCATATGCTCCGCCACTGCTTGCTCTCCTTTTCACTGCAGCCCACTTGGCTTTCCAGCCTATCAGTTTCATGCTTTCGACTTTTTAACTCCTGAATTCAGTGCTGCCAGGTGCTTGAGTCTGGGGGAGGGAGTTGCAACCTTCAGCAAGGCTAAGTCAAGCAGGCAGCAAACAAGTTAAAATCTGTAACTTGGGAGGCAGTCCAAAAACCAAGAGTCTAGCAGTGCAAAGGAAGATACCTGGTAAAGCCCTTGTGGGAATCTGTTCCACTGTCAAACAGCTCTTACTGTCAGAAAGTTCTTCCTGATGTTTAGTTAGAATCTCATTTTTTGTAACATGGGTCCTAGCCTCCGGAACAGGAAGAAAGCAAGCTTGCTCCATCCTTAATGTGACAGTCCTTTACGTATTTGAACATAGCTATCCTGTCTCCTCCCGGTCTCCACTTTACCAGGCTACCATAACCAATTCTGTCAACCATTCCTCATAAGGCTGAAAGCAACGTATTTCAGCATTCAATAGAAAAATGTGTTCCTTCCTATGGAGGACTGTCCTATATAGATGCTTTGATTGCATTCCCACTGTCATAGGAAATCTCTTCTCTCAACTACTGTTTTATCTTTTCATCTACCGATAGCGGAACAGCAATCTTCAGTTATCAAAATTTTTATTTTCACAGCTTCAAAGTCCTGGTTGTTTTTGATTAAATCATGGCAGGAAAACCTTGGACTGTAACATATTCAGCACATCCATAAATTCTCCTTGAAGAGGTTTTCTTTGCTAAGTTTGAAAAAGTGTACAAAGGAAAGCATTTTCTAGCTTGTCTTTTAACTTGCCTTTTTAGTATATTTATTCAGAACTAAAGGAACAGCTTAACTTTCAGAGCTTTTGTTGTACGCACAGCAAAAGAGTTTGTAACGGATGAAATGGACTCTGGTGTATGAAAATGTAGGCCATAATAAATAATTGCCATAATTGTTGGTCTTATGCCATAATTGCTAGTCCTTAAGGTGCCACAACCCTTCTCCCCAGCATGGTTCAACTTTCATACATTCACTATGAGCCAAGAGTTCCAGAATGCAATTGGCCTAAATGTATATTGGTTTATTCACAACATGCATTCATAGGTTACTGTAGAAACAAGAAATGTCAAACTTTTTGAAGAGGGCTAAGGAACCCTTCAGAGCAAATTTAGGGATTGGAATGCAGCAGGGGTGGTGGGAAGCACAAAAAATGAATTCCCTCCCTTGATGGAAGTATTACCATGTGTTTCCCAAACTTGGGTCTCCAGCTGTTTTTGGACCTACGATTCTCATCATCCCAGTGGTCAGGGATGATAGGAATTGTAGTCCAAAAACAGCTGGAGACCCAAGTTTGGGAAACACTGTGTTAGATACAACCCAATGATAATCACACACGTACGCATAAGTTAACATCTATGAATAAAATATTACTGATTTTTATAAAAGAGCTTTATAACAGCCAATGCACCATGTAGGTCAGACAACAATCAAGACTCAGTTGCCAATTTTCAACATATTGACATACTACTTTTGCAATTTGACCTTGGTAGGTGGCAGTCATAGAAAGGGGTCCATCATCACACAGTGCAGCTCTTGGGGTATGGGGGGTTTCCCCCTGAGGGTTTGGAGGGGCTTTAAAAAAGAAAAGAAAACCCTTAACGTTAAATTTGTGTGGGTGGAATGAATGCAGCATATTGTTGAGAGGGGCTAAACGTCTGGTTATCGAAAAGTGTTGGTGAACTGGAAGGTCATTCACATGAAAAGTTACATTGTAGCCTGGGAACCTTAACAAAACGAGTCCATACATTGAGCTGGGAGTGATTTTCAATAGATGCAACACAGTGGCGGATGACATGGGCTGCCATACGTCATTTGCAATGTTAGTCATGGCTGAACTTAAGAAGAAGTCAATGCAGACGCTTCAAAAAAGAGCTGACATACTGTAGCGGCTAAGAGTATAAACTGTGAGCTCAAATCTCAACAGTTCAAATCCCAAGGTTCAAATCTCAGCTCAGCTATGAAATCACTAGGTGACTGTGGGCAAGTCGTTGTCTTTCATGCTCCTATCTGCAGGGATGGGCTAAATGATCTCCAATGAACATTTTAATGACAGAAATCGGATTAGAGGACAGCTTCCTGAAAAGTTTCCTGGAAGACCCACAGAGTGTATCCATTTCTTTTCCTCCTGTCCACAGCCGCAACTCCCTGCTTCCTTTCAACAACAGATCACCTTCTTCCAAGTGGCATAATCCCAAAGCCAATTTGGTTTGACAATGTGATGATACCACTGAGGCAAAGCAGAATCCGATTCAGAACAAAGGCAATGCTTCCCGATCTGGAAGAATGCAAAGAACATAAGAAGAACTTCGCTGGATCAGGCCAAAGACACATCTAGTCCATAGTGCTGTTCTCACAGCAGCCAACCACATGTTTACAGAAAGCTCATAAGCTGAATAGGCACTAAACTCACTCTGAAGTCATTTCATTTGCCCAGTGGCGGAGGAACGGGTGTGTGGGCGGCCCCGGGTGTCATCACTGAGGGGTGTGTGTGTGTGTGTGACAAAATTACAAAAATATGAGGTTAAAAAAAATGGGCTCACTTTTTAGTTCAGTCAACAAATGTAACGAAATGCGGCTGGCACTGGGTGCCACACTGCAGGGGCTGGCACTTACTACGGGGCCTGCACCATGGCCTGAGACACATCTCTCCTGGGAGTGACGTGGTGGCTTGGGCGCCTGCAGGCTTCGCGCTGCCTGAAATGGCAGCGTGGGACTTGTGTCTGCCCTCCGCCTCTCCCTCAGCAGCCCTACAGCTGAGGGGGAGGCGGCAAAGAGGCTCCACGCAGCGCGCCCTGCCCCCAGCTGCAGGACACACGCGCCACACCCGGCACCCGAGCAGCTAGCTACGCCGCTGGATTCGCCCTCATGTGATTCTGTCATGTAACCAAACTCGATTGGCCATGTGATTTTGTCACTGTGACTAGGATGAGGAGAAGCTCTTCATCAATAATGTTACTGTATCTGTGATTGCTTGGGATTGCAAAAAAGACTCTCAAAGAAATAAACAACTATCTGACACTTAGAAGACATCTGAAGGCAGCCCAGGGAAGTTTTTAATGACTGATGTTTTAATGTATTTTTAATCTATTGTTGGAAGCTGCCCAGAGTGGCTGGGGAAACCCAGCCAGATGGGCGGGGTAGAAATAATAATAATAAAATAATCATCATCATCATGATCATCATCTCAGTGGAGCAATTCTGCTGCCGCTCAAATGCCAGGTGGTGTGGGTGGAGTCACAAACACCTTGCTTGGATGTTTGTCAGGGGACAGCCTGCCTTCCTCTCCAGTGGCACTCAGCTACACCATCTAGGCCACCATGGAGTGTTGTTTATTTAGATAAAGAATGCTAAGAAAGTTGGGTATTAGAAGAAGAAGAAAATCACAGTATAAATATTAACTGTCATTAGCATCTCAGAAATAATGAATGATAGTAGCGGATGAGTGAGAGATTGCCTACTCTCGATGGGGTTACACTCCCTCTGAAGAAGCAGGTATGTAGCTTGGGGTACTCCTGCATCCATTGTTGTCACTGGAATCTCAACTGGCCTTGGTAGCATGGAGGGCCTTCCATCAGCTCAGCTGGTGGCCCAGCTGCTCCCTTGTCTTGTCAGGGATTGCCTAAATTCTGCCATCCATGCTCTGGTGACCTCTAGGTTAGAAAACTGTGACATGTTATATGTGGGCTGCCCCTGAAAATGGTTTAGAAACTTAAGCCGGAGTAAAACTCTTGCTCACCAGGGCAAGGCAGTTTAAGCATATAACACCAATACTGACCCGACTGCACGGGTGGCCAGTTAGTTTCTGGGCCCAATTCAAAGTGCTGGAACAGCTCAGGATTGCAGTATCACTGGTTTTCCCCATATGAACCAACCCAGACCCTGCAATCATTATTTGAGGCTCTATTTTATCAAAGGAAGCTATTGGCTAAGTTCTGAAAATGCTTGCTGGGGTGTGGGGGGGGGGGAGGGGGATATAAATTGATTGATTGATTGATTGATTGAATGAATAAATAAATATATAACATGTGGGTCTGCATTATTACCACTTTGAAAACAAATGACTATTTGAAGAAATATGCCAAGGGTTGCGAACAAGATGGTGGTAAATTTTTTTTTTTTAGAAGGAAATGAAATAAAGGATAATAACATGAATATATCCTTCCCTACCAATCTCGCCACCCCCAATCTATTTCTGAACAGACACAAATATCTTAACATACAGCATATGAGTAATTCTCCTATGCAACTGAGTTTAGGAAGAAGATCAGATACCAAAGATCTGCCTTGAACCATAAGGAAATGAGAGCAGTTCCTAATTAATGTGGTAGACAGTCCTGGCTTTGCCATCTTCCAATTTTGGCAGAAAGATGTCATCTGCTTTGTCTTTCTTCCCAAAGGTGCCAAGGAAGCAAAGTGCTAATTCAGTCACATCTTGCTTGTAAGAGCAGCAAAATGGCCTGCTCTTCACATCCTCCTCCAAAACAATTACCTACTCCACATTTATATGACCACTGTGGTTGCCTTTGGGTCACCCCCAAGTTATAATTGTACCAATACAATGTAGTGGGTGTTACTAGACTAGGCATGTCTGGGCTCACGTCTTCACTCAGCCATGATGCTCAGAGGGCCAGTTGCTTTCTGTCTGCCTAGTCAACCTCACAGGTTTGTGGTGAGGTAAAATGGGATTATTCCATATACAGGACCCAGACCTCCCTGGGTATTCAAACGTTTGCACACCACTGTACTTTTGAGTGCCTTTTACTGTTGCCTCAACCGAGCAGAACTTTGTGCAAACACTCCAGTATGTTGGAGGACTACATAGTCAAGCTGGGAAAGAATAAATGAATAAACTCATGGCTTGTATCCAGTATTGTCCCTTCTGCTCCCAGAGGACTCTTTGACCCAGAAGAAGCTTCCATGAATGGGAGGAGGAAGAGGGCAATGTGGCTGGTTCTCCATTCCTTCTGCAGCCATTTGCACTTCCATCTGCTCCAGAGAGTCAGGGTATCCCCTGGAACTGCATAAAAGGTGGCATGGAGGGTGGTAACCCAAATGCCTGTGATGCCAAGTAAGATGGGGCAGGAATGCATGCTGACTTCCTCAATAAAACTGTTGGAATTTCCCAAACCAAGACTCCAAGTCTTTTGTCTGAGGATGGGAGCCAGGACAAGAAAGGGGGAATTTTTATGAAAAATGCCTCCATCCTGCTTTCATTCAGTTGGACCAATGGGCCTTCAGTGAATGGAAGGGCAGGATATAGCCCCATCTCTTTGCCATAGAAGGAGGCATAAGGGGGGGGGGAGGGGAGATAATTATTTTTAGATATAAAAAATGGTGTATGTCTCACATAAAAGAAAAGGAGCCCTCAGGAACCAAGAAAGGACTTGTCCACAGAACCCCAGTGAAAGTAACACAGAGAAAAAAACAAAACAATAGTTGTGTCAGAAGCTGAAGTTATATCATGGAAAAGAAGTACAGAAAATTGGCCACACAATTTAGTAAGTGAGAGATAATTGAAAATGTGAGTAAGTGCAGATTCAGCGGAATGACAAAAAAAACCCCACCCACATTGAAAATGGGCTATGAAGAGCAAAATAAAATTAACATATCAAGTAAGAAGTACTTGCATTCTAGTATGTGCAGATTGAAAGGTATAAGAGAATTAGGGCAATAATTACAGAAGGAAAGAAGATCAAGAAATAATGAGAGAAACAAAAGGTGACTTTCAGGGTGTTGGTTTTTTTAAAAAGTACTGGAAGAAAGTTGGAGATTACCATATGCAACATTAAAGGAAGAATTGTAGCAAAATATATACTCCATTTAAAAAAATAATAAAAAAATTATGATCTAGCACTATCTGTGCTGCAAGACCTGGCCTTGCTAGATTGGGAACTGTCCATAGCTAATAACAGTACAATATTCAAAATAGACCAAAGAGTATATATTTAAAAGGCCCTGCTAAAAACAACAGCCCCAGCCAAGGAATCCCTCACTTACATTTTCAAATGGCCAAACGTGATTGCTCATATTATTTCCGTAAAAAAATCAAAACCATGAGTACTTCATAGTAAAGCATCATCTGTAAATTTTATACCAGCTTTTCTATTTAACAACCACCTGATCAAGATAGAACTTGATGCTTTTAACGGCATAAACATTACTGAATGGGGATGAGAGTCCAGCCAAAGAATGTTGGCCAGTCACCAAGAGTATCGAACACTAGCTTTTTTAATAGTACAAAATTACCAAGGCATCAAATTCTGAAAACAAGTAATACTCTTCTAGGCTGCATCAACAGAGAAGCACAGTGTCCAGATCAAAGGATGTCATAATCCTGCTCTATTTTCTGCCTTGATCAGACCCCACCTGGAGTCCTGTGTCCAGTTCTGGGTACCACAATTTAAGAATACCTTGACAAGCTGGAACATGTGCAGAGGAGGGCAACCAAGATGATCAAGAGTCTGGAAACAAAGCCTTATGAGGAATGGCTGAGGGAGTTGAATATGTTTAGCCTGAATAAGAGGAGGCTGATAGGGTAGCCATCTTCAAATATCTAAAGGGATGTCACAGGGGAAGATGGAGCATGCTTGTTTTCTCCTGCTCCAGAGGGTAGGATCCAAACTAATGGCTTCAAATTACAAGGAAAGAGATTCCAACTAAACATCTGGAGTTTGGGAGGGAGTGGAATGGGCTCCCTCAAAAGGTAGTGGATGCTCCTTCATTGTAGGTTTTTAAGCAGAGATTGGATGGCCATCTCTCAAAGATACTTTAGTTGAGCTTCCTGCATTGCAGGGGGTTGGACTAGATGATACTTGAGGTGCCTTCCAACTCTACTATTCTGTGATTCTGTGTCTTTGAACTACAGTACTTCAAATTTTGAGGGGCGTGATATAGCAGCATGGGAACTAGCTAATTCTGTAGTGTGGGAAACAGCTCGCAGAAAGCTGAGTAAGTAAGCCACCCAGAGTGGCTGAGGAGACTCAGCCAAATGGGCGGGGTATAAATTATAAATTACTACTACTACTACTACTACTACTACTACTACGTATGATATAAATGGGGGGGGGGATTTGTAACTAATGGAACAGCTTGTGTTCTTGGTTGAAAAACATGAAGCAAAGACTTCGTTTAGGAGAATTACTTCGTAATTTAAACTTCTGAGGGCTTTATGCCTGTATTACATGTAGAGCAAATTTTCATCATAGTTGTTAGAGATATGGATCTTGGTGGTAAACCCGGGACTGGTCTGTACCACTTCTAGCATACAGAAAGCCTGCAACACATAGAAAACTGTTATGGAAAGGGACTGTAAAGGTAAAGGGACCCCTGACCATTAGGTCCAGTTGCGAACGACTCTGGGGTTGCAGTGCTCATCTCGCTCTATAGGCCAAGGGAGCCGGCATACAGCTTCTGGGTCATGTGGCAAGCATGACTAAGCCGCTTCTGGCGAACCAGAGCAGTGCACAGAAGCACCATTTACCTTCCCGCCAGAGCGGTACCTATTTATCTACCTGCACTTTGACGTGCTTTCAAACTGCTAGGTTCGCAGGAGCAGGGACCGAGCAATGGGAGCTCACCCTGTCGCGGGGATTCAAACCGCCGACTTTCTGATCGGTAAGCCCTAAGCTCTGTGGTTTAACCCACAGCACCACCAAGATAGGGGTCTTGGTGCTAAACCCGGGACTGGTCTGTACCACTTCTAGCAAACAGAAAGCCTGCAGCACACAGAAAACTGTTATGGAAAGGGACTGTAGCATAGCCTTTTCCCTGACCTCTAATTTTTCTACATGGAAGTATTTTAAATATATATATGTTCAGTCTTTGATATAGGTTACATATGGCCCTTTAGTGCAACAGAAGTGGGGCAATAGCTTTTAAGGAGATTATAAAATAGCTACATTAAAAAAAACAAAAAACCTGAGCAAGAGGACAACTTTTTGACTTTGGAATTTTGGCTTCCAAGCAGTCGGCAGAAAAATAATGTCTCAAAGTCACACATAGCTGTCTGCAAGCAAGACTTATTCTTATTCATTGAATTTATATACTGTCCTATACCCGGAGGTCTCAGGGCGGTTCACATACATTTTTAACCAAAAAAATTATAATCAACCGGACCACACCCACCATAAAAAGCCCTTCTATCTTTAATAGAATCTTTTGCACTGAAATTAACAAATCTATTCTACATTTTAGGCACATGGGAAATTAAACCTAGTTTCCTTAGCCTTGTGCATAAACTAGCGCAAGACAGAAAAAAGGCATATAAATAATACTTCCTCTTTAAGGTGCCATTTAACAAAAGTGTTCAAGGATAACATCTTACCCTTTTTTAATATTTGAACTCTTCACACTGCTCATGAAACTGAGAGCAGGATGTGCCCCCAAATATTGGTATACAGTATTCTGGGATGGGAAGTGAGGAGAATTATTATTACTCGCTATCACCATCACCACTTACATAGAGTTGTTATAACATTTTGCAGCTCTTCGCTTACTGTTCCTTAAAACCCTGTGAGATACAGGTGAGGCTGCAGCAAAGTGGCCACAACTGCACGTTGTGCTAATGTCTGGTTTTAGTGTGATGTGAACAAGAAGCACATCACATAAGGAGCCGTTATTAATCTCGGGTCTGTGTGCTTCTCCCTCCCCTCTGGCCAAGAGGATGAAGCTGGGAGAGCATGCCCACTCCAGCTCATGCACGTCTGTCTGAGCTATCATTTAGTGCGACACGCAACATGGCCAACGACTTGACCAGTTTGAATTGGTGTCTCCCCACCTCACCTTCCACAGAAGGTGTCCAACCTGCACATTAGACTCTCCACCTGTTCAGGCACACATGCTATATTAAACTTGCGCTTAGATTTGGCATTATCTGGAGGTGCAAATATGAAATATTATTTCAGTTGGTTAGAGAATGGTGCTCCTAATGCCATGGTTGCAAGTTCCATCCTTGTATGGGGCAATTGCATATTCCTGCATTGCAGGGGGGGGGGGGTTGTACCAGATGATCCTCAGGGTCCTTTCCAACTCTACCATATGACTCTTTCTAGCACAGGTGGGCCTTTGATTAGGCAGTATACAGCAGCTACCTAAGGCATCCTAAATTTTGAGCACCAATGAAGTGTAGCAGAATTAGAGACAAGACAGCGCTGATCCCTGGGGCACAACCAACCAGGAAGTTCTCTGATATGGCAGGACCACTGAGATGAATGGGAGATGTTTCCATTCATTTCACAGAGACTTGGATAATATAGTTTCCTAGAGGAATGTACCCTAGGACAACTAGCAGACAAGAAAAAAATCACTTGGCTTTTCTGTTTTGGATACCCCAGTCTCTTGAACTGGCCCACAATGCCTTGAAATGCAGCCAAAAGACAAGCCCACATGGATCTTATTACTTTAATCCGATGCCAAATAATATTTTATTCCCACCCCCAATTTCCTCCTACCAGTCACCCACACAAGGGCTGGCACCACCCCCAAGCCTCCTCCTCTTCCTCTCCCCCACTGCTCCTGCCACCCCTCCCTCTCTCCTCAGTCATCTCCGCCGAATAAATGCTGCTAGCACTGCCATCCCCACCTCTCCTCCTGGCCCATCATCCTCTGCTTTTGGTTTGTCGCGTTACTAGTGGCAATAGTTTCCCCTCCAGCCTGCCTCATTCTGGGTGAGACAGCTGAGAGAGCGCCTTGGATGGACCCCCTTGGCCTTTCCCCAGTGAGTCAGGGAGGAGGAGGAGAGCTCTGCAGGAGCCTTGCCAGGTGGGTTGGTGGTGGTGGTGGCAGCAGAGCCTGTCGGCTGTGAGGCGAGCAACGAGGGGGACCAGGGCTACCAATTTGTCACAGCCACTTCACAGGTATTGGCTTTCCCCATGAATGTGCTGGCCTTGTCCCCACCCTTCCGTACATACATACTGTTCAGTCAACTCACATCCCTAGAGAGTTGCTGTCTCAGTTATGCTTGTACACAGAGATGGGTTGAGTATAGGAAAGCGGGGAGGTTAAAATGCATTCAGAAAGGCTGGGCACGTTCCAGCCCCATTTCAACAGGGTCTTACTCAAATCAGGGTTCCTTCCTGCCCATCACCCCCTTTCTCCCTTGCCTTATCACATGCCAGACTTCCATTTAAATGATGGCACTTGTTGTTTACAAAGAAAGGGAAGATTTGCAAGCTCCCTCTCCCCCGACCAGTTACATGCCCTGTAGGTTATTTTCCGCTGCAGATTATGAGGATTGTGGTCATCTGAGAAGTCACCTCACAGTGTCTCTCCTGCCATCTTTGTAACTCGTATTTGGGTTACAAAGTGGTGAGAGGGAACTGTTAACATTGTCTTCCTTATTGATACTTCACTGTTCCACCCTCACCCAAATTCATACATCTGGTTAAACTCTGGTTACTAAAATGGATTAGAATGCTCTCCCCTTCACCCGTTGGCATATATAAATCTTAATGATAACATGGCACTTGCATCGCCCTTGTGAGACCTAGCTGCACCCAGGCTCCACCCACCAACCTACAAGGCCTTGCCCCTTGGGCTCCTCCCCCTAGGTGTATGCAGCAGTATCCCTATTCTCATCTGTCAAATGTTGCAGAAGATGACAGTTTGTGGGGTCCATTCAGAGACAGGCAATGGAGACAGGGGTATTACATAACACAGGCCTGATTCACTGACTCTTTTGTACACCTGAACTGGGGAGGTGGGAATAAGCAACACTTTTTCCTAAAGTACTTAACCGAAGTCTCACTGGTTTCAACTTTACTAGATTATCTGAAAAGAGTTAGGTGGTCTGGTGGCATTTTCAGAGCCAACCTGGGTGGGAATTGTATTCAAAGAAGAAGAAGAAGAAGAAGAAGAAGAAGAGGAGGAGGAGGAGGAGGAGGAGGAGGAGGAAGAGGAAGACGACAGACTTAAAATACAAAGGGGGTGAAACTGCTTCCTAAGACGGCAGTCCTAATATTAGATGGGAATCATGTCTGTCTGGTGCTGTTATTAACAGGCTGTGTTCAGTTCTGCAAACTGAAACCATCACATGGCTAAATCTCTGTTGCCTCAATTGCCCAGGGATTCTAACCATCACCAGTGTTTTAATATGACTGGAAGACTCCCAGAGGGTTTTTTCTAATACGGTTCAGGTAAAGGGTTAGCCTTTGAGCATCAGCATTGCTGGTGGGTCTTATCTGCAGTGACTCACAATTCACAGAGAAAAAAGGGGGGGTTGCTAATTAAAAAGAAACTAAACCACCACCTTAATGAACAGAGAGATGAGACATGGATTCCGTGCTGCACAAAGGAAGGTCAGAATGGTTGTTGCTACACTCAATATGCACCCTGGTTGGATCTGCAAATGCACCAAAGTTAACCCCCATGTTCTTTCATTCTCTCTCTCTCTCTCTCTCTCTCTCTCTCTCTCTCTCTCTCTCATTCACTTCTTAAATAAATTCAGCATGTCTGTAGCATACACCAAGAGAAAATAAATATTGCCCAAAGGGCAGGTTCACTACTCTGAAACCTTTCTCCCATAACACAATCCTGAAAGAAAATCCATGGCATTTATGATGACTGCAATTTTTTTTGGCCATGTCCCACCCTGGTTGCTAGGAGATGTCCCTTCTAAGACATCATGCTGTATAAACAATAAAGCATTTCTGTCGACATAGCAATTGTCTAAACCACTGAATCAAGAGGCACTTATTGGCATGGTCACCCCCTGCCTCCTCCACTTCTATATTCTGCTCATATGACAACATGAATAATCACAAAGGCACCACACACTTGCTATTGTTAAACCCCAGCCTACTTGAAAGAAAATACCCAGCTCCCTTGTAGGAAAGTTAATGGGAGGCTATGAATTTCAACTCTGACTCCAAAAACGCACGCACGCACACAGAGCGAGAAAGACGTATGTTGAGGGGTGACCCTTTTTGAAGACTGCATTCCTGCGAGTGTTTGGGGCGGGACGGAAAGAGACCCTGGTTTCATTTGTAAAGCATAAAATAAAGTTTGGGGGTGGGGATCATGAACATCTAAATCATCCTTGCTTTTCAAGTGGAAAAGCCAGGAAACCAACCCTTCGGGCTGCATTTTGTTCCCCTAGTTTCATCTATGCAGAAAAGGAGACAAGAGCAGTAATTTAACAGAAAGCCTCTCATGCCCCTTTAAATGGGAGAAATACCCATAAACCTACATGCTGCAGTACACACTCTGCTGCAGCCATCTATATACAGCCTTCTAACGGTCTTACTGTATCAGAAGGCTCCTTAGTGCCTTTTCTCTCTCATTACACTCAGCACTGCTTTTTGCAGTGAAAAGAGAAGGGGGTGGGGAGGAAGAAAGCTGAGGAAATGAGAAGCTGCCACCCAAGCCACAGAGGCGCATATGTACAGAAGGAATTTACAATGTGTCCTTTAAGGAAACACATGCATCAGTGCTCAGAGCCCATTAGATTATGCGTCCCTTAGGGAATATCACAAAGGGACATGGAAATGCAACATAACCTCATTCCTGTGTTCAGACTATAGGCATCTGAGCTGCTTCTGTTTCTTTTCCTTAAAGAATATTCACAGCTATTAAGCACCAAGAAACCACCACAGGGCCCTTTCCTGGTGCGTAAGGTGTCCTCTTAAAGGGCAAGCCCACACAGCATCTTCATTTAAGGTTCTGCTCTTATTTTCCACTATTGTGTTTCATGTCTTATATTGGGCGAAGCCAGCTGGCTTCAGGCAAAATTCAGCAAGGGCGAGTACACACTAGATTGGCATGCCCTGGACTCAGTTTACCCCAATTACCTCTGCATCCAGGGTAATTACAACACAACTGGGGGAGGGGATGTTGGAACAGGGCTCAGTAATCTCACGCCAATATTTCAACCTAACAAAAGAAAGTTTATAACAACAGTTGATTTAGGCGTTATTTCCCCATAAAATAGGCCGTCAAGATAAAAAACACATACTGCAGCAGTACATTCAGTGACTTCTGTTGAAATTAATGGATTATTTCAAAGGCGAACATGTGAGAATCCCAGCAGAATTTCTGCACAGATTTCTTACCAACAGATCACAAACCAACTATTTATCCTCACGTGAGAACTACGCAGATGCTAATTCTTTAACCTGCAAATCTGCCATTTCTTAAACTGACTTCCATTGTACTGAAATAAAACAAGCTCACATCTCAAGACAATGTGATAATCTGCCGGGGGGGGTGGGTGGAGAGAATGCACACCACCTGCGCTGGTTACTGCAACAAATCTAGAATCTCTGACTTTAAAAAAGAAACATTTGCCTTTCAAAGCGACCCCCCACCCCCACCCACCGCAAGTTTTGGCTTGCAATGACATTTCACAGCCTTAACAATTATCCACAGTCACCAAGTTACAAGCGTACCACATCTCTGCTCTCACTGCAGTGTGAGATGTCAAAGTAAAACAAAGGAATCCATGTAAAGAAATTGCTGTTACAAATAAAGGTACCTTTTTCTTCCGATCCTTGGATCTTTTCCTATGTTTTCTCTTTTTCTCATTTTCTTCTTCGGCGTTAAGTTCTAAATCTCTGTTTTTCTTGAGCTGTGATGCTGCGTGAGCCATAATGCATTAAGAACACCCTTTGCAACAATCCTTCCTGGTATATAAGGTGATATCCTCAGGCACCTTTAACCAGCCCTCCTCACAAGCAGTGCCTGGAAGAAAAGCTGTGGCTGGAGCCAGGAAGACATTCACAATTCAAAGGTCTTGATGAAGCTGGCAGATGCTACACAAATTCATGCTTGCAACATCTCTTCCAGTACCTTTCTGTACCTGAAGCTTGGCAAAACAGTGCAGCCATCCTAATGCATTTAACGTAACGAGAAAGACAGCTGGGACAGAGAAAGCTGTATTATGGCTGCATCCCCCACCACCAGCTGGAAGTGTCTAAGTGATTCCACTGAAGGGGGTATGCTGGAAATGATGGCTTCCTCTTACAAACACTCCAAAGCAACAACTCCTGTCGGATCAGTGTCTTTCTTCAAAAATCCTCACATGCATTTTAGAAATCCACCCCTCAGAAACAACGTTTATGATTTATACTCCCTCACTTAATTCTGCATGGTGAGCCACTTAACCCACAATGAAATGGAGCAGCTCCCACTTTAGATTAACTGCTGATGGTGACAAAAATAAAAAAATAAAAAATATATTTCTCCTCCCCCCCTTCATTTTACCATGGAGACCCTGACTGCATTATGTAGAAAACAATGCATGCATTGCTATATCTTAACAGCATGCCCTTTATGCTGAATGTTCGATCTTGCTGCAAGGATTACAGAAAGCACTGTTGTCTTATTCTTCCTTTCTTTTCTAAACACATGCTTATTACAACACATCTTGGGAGGGGGGAGATGTGATCATGCGAGTGCACGAAACAGGCCTCTAATTCATAGGAAATTTCCTGGCAATTTTCTTTACATGATCGAAAGGGGGAAAACAGAACCCACCCCCCTGCACAGCCAGGAATCTGTATAACAAACCCTATTTCTTTGCACTGAGCAATGTAGACGTAGGCTTTTATGGAAGGGCTTGCTTCGATCACCTTGCTATTTTTGCCACCTGAGTCCTCAGTGACTGCAGCTTTTGAATATTCATTAGGGGAGGTAAAATAGCATCAGTATAAAAAGACCTGCAGGGGGCATTTTCCACTAGCATGGGCTCAAAGGAGATCAAGACAATTTGTACCACATGTCTTTCTGTATCTGTTGGCATCTAAAATTATGCATATATCAAATATATATAGAGAGAGAGGGAGACCATACTGTGTATGTATCAACACAATGTATTTATATGTGTGTGTGTTTCTGTGAGTGAGCGTTTGTGTTTGCTCACATACACAGACACTAGCATTATTGTTTACAATAGCAGTGCTATAGAGAAACCAGACAAGGAAGGAACCAACTTGTTAAATAGAAATAGAAGTAGCAGCCTTTTTAAGGGGCACTGTGATCGCATCTCCTTGCTCTAAATACAGTTCTGGAATCCCGGGGTCTGTGACAAAGGACTCAAGCAGAGATTTCCCTTGGGGTTACTAGAGGAATTATTTGTGTGTTGCCCCACCCCCAAGCCTCACAGAGGCAGAAGCTACACTCCTCCTTGACCTTCTTCCCAGATTATTATTTCCCTCTACATATCTTGATTGGCAGAGGAAGTAGAGTGCTGACCCACTTCTTTATCCTTCCCTAACCAGCGCAATGCAGGCAAGCCATATGCCTTTCTCTGTCTGGTGTTGACTGGTGGTGCTGAAGGCCAATGGTGCCCATCCTTGGTTTTTCAAAGGTTTTTGGCTTCTCTGGGGTCCTCCCTATCACCTTCACAGAACCTTACAAGTGCCCCACAGGTCTGTATAGTCTCACAGAGTTCTCACACTCTTCCTTTATCCTTAGGGCTTGTTAGGGTATCTAGCGTTTGATTTTAAACAGATCTGTGTCTGTCCCCTGCTCCACTCTGCTCCAAGATGGGGCCCAAAGACAGACCAAAGGCTGGGAGAGCCAGGATAAAATATGGCACTTCAAGGGAGGAGACAGAATTGGAAACAAGTATAGCATGTTGAACAGAGCTTGGCAGAATTTGATCTTTACTGGCTTTCCAGATCTAGGACAGGACACCTAACAGCAAGGATCACTGAACATTACAAGCAGTAAATATTAAGCTATATATAAACTACATAATTATGTAGAATAACATAATAAACTACCATGTGATACCTTTGTAACAAAGGTAAGGTAAATGACCTCTGGACGGTTTAGTCCAGTCAAAGGCGACTTTGGGGTGCGGTGCTTATCTCGCTTTCAGGCCGAGGGAGCCGGTGATTTTTTTTCTGTCAAGTTTAATGATTCATGAGAGGGAGATGGAAATCTGGCTCGGGAAATTCCCTCTACAGTGGTACCTCAGGTTAAGTACTTAATTCATTCCGGAGGTCCGTTCTTAACCTGAAACTGTTCTTAACCGGAAGCACCACTTTAGCTAATGGGGCCTCCCGCTGCTGCTGCGCCGCCGGAGTAAAATTTCTGTTCTCACCCTGAAGCAAAGTTCTTAACCCGAGGTACTATTTCTGGGTTAGCGGAGTCTGTAACCTGAAGTGTATGTAACCTGAAGCGTATGTAACCCGAGGTACCACTGTATTTGTTAAATAAAAGAAAGGTGCTTCACATACAGTATTCTAATTGCACACAGCATCATGTTATAACATAGCATATTCCAGTGAGATCATATTTTATTTCTAAGATACAACTCTCATAAGGTTTTATAAATGTAATATAAATGGATCCTGATAAAGCAATAGCATTTCACCCAAATAACAAGCCAAAAAGGGAATCTCTAGAACAGAGGGTTCTTAACCTGTGGTCCATGCATGGGCTTCAGGGAGTCTGTGAACTGACCACACACAAAAAATCCCAGTGCAATAAAATCTTGCAAAAAAAGTGCATATTTCTGGGGAGGAGGCCCACAGCTTTCAACAGATTCTCAAGGGGGTCCATGACACACACACACACGGTTAGGAAGTACTGTTCTATAAGTTATATGTGACTTTAATGGTGCATAACCTTGCCTTCCTCATGCTCAGTAGACCATGTCAAAATCTCAGTTCCACCTCAGCTGGATGAGCAACAGTTCCTCAACTTCTTCTTCCTTCAAGCTCACTGTAAACTTTTCATGACCTGGGATAAAACCCAGGAAGGAGAAAGAAGGGTTTTAAAAGAGAATCCCACATCCCTGCCTGTCTGCCTCCTCACCTCAGACTGAGGAACATTGTCCCCCACAAAGGCTTGCCTCTTAAAATTTATGGGTGGGTGGTGGGTGCCCCCCTCCCCACCAGAGAGTGTGGTACATTATTCAGTTGTGTGGTGGGTACGTCATAAGGGCACCCCATTGTCTTTCAAGACAGACAGCTGCCAACAAAATCTTGCCCCAGTGGGCAGCCTAGCTGCTGCATTCTGTACCAGCTGAAGTTTCTGAACTTTCTTCAGAGGCAGCCCCATGTACAGTGGTACCTCAGGTTACAGACGCTTCAAGTTACAGACGCTTCAGGTTACAGACTCCACTAACCCAGAAATCGTACCTTGGGTTAAGAACTTTGCTTCAGGATGAGAAGACAAATCGCACAGCGGTGGCGTGGCGGCAGTGGGAGGCCCCATTAGCTAAAGTGGTGCTTCAGGTTAAAACCAGTTTCAGGTTAAGAACAGACCTCTGGAACGAATTAGGTTCTTAACCCGAGGTACCACTGTATAACATGTTGCAGTAATCTAATCTAGAGGCTACCAGAGTTTAGATGAGAGAAGTTGGGCTATCCCGGTCCAGATAAGGGCACAGCTGGGCCATCAGCCAAAGCTGATGGAAGGCACTGGGTACCACTATGTACACTCTAGGTACACTCTATATACTGCTTCTGGCTCCAGGGCAGAACAACCCTGTATGATACAAGTTGTTTGTAAACATGAATTTGTTGCATTTGTACTTAAGAAGTTTACACCTCATGGGTGTCATGTATTTTTATAGAAAAGAACTAACTTTGTTGTTATTGTACTTCACATCATTAATATTTATTAGTGAGGATGGGGTAAAGAATCAAAATGGGACACCCTTTAACAACTGCATAATATTATTGCAGCCGACATTCCAAAAATGTCTGAAGTTTGCTCTTGCATAACTTCCAAGACAGGTAAGATGTGTAAATAATGAATTTGTGCTATGCAGCTCTACGCCCACTCTGACAAAAACAGAATGGAAAGCAGCTTCTCTGACCTAATTATTACACTCAAGAGACCATATTGGCTGTGAGTCCTGGAAGGACTGCTCCCTGCCTTGCAGGCCTTTTCTACCTGGACTGCGAGGGTGTGGCTTTGACTGACTCCAGCGACAAAAATGGAGGCTGCTGAACAGACACTTGGGCTGGGGTGTTTTGAGGGTGGTTGTTGCTGTGGGGTGTGGGGGGGTTTTTTGTATCTTTATTTTAGATCTTGTTGTGATTTAGGTGGAAATTGTTCAGTTTGGTTGTGTATTTTTGAATGTTTTATTTATTGTTTATGACTATTTTTGATGTGTTGTTGTAAGCTGCCTTGAGCGCAGTTTTAACTGTGGAAAGGCAGCATACAAATAAAATTATGTATGTATATATGTTTGTTTGAATGAATGAATGAATGAATGAATGTAAGCATGTAAGATGTTAGATAGAAAGCACTTTATTTTTATTTTTATTTTACTTTAAATATTCAAAACTTCGGAGTTCTTACAAATTCCAGTACAAAATTAATGGTGACATTTAAGTCTACGCAAGTCGTGGTTCCGTTTTAGGTTCACTCAGCTTGTGACCCACTAAGTGAAATTCAGCTTCATGAACCACCTTTTCTTTTTTCTTTTTTTGCAGCTGGATACCTGTGTCTGGCTTACTGATCAGAAGGTCGGCGGTTCAAATCGCCACGACGGAGTGAGCTCCTGTTGCTCGGTCCCAGCTCCTGCCAACCTAGCAGTTTGAAAGCACGTCGAAGTGCAAGTAGATAAATAGGTACTACTCCGGCGGGAAAGTAAACAGCATTTCCGTGTGCTGCTATGGTTTGCCAGAAGTGGCTTTGTCATGCTGTACGGAAGCTGTACGCAGGCTCCCTCGGCCAATAAAGTGAGATGAGCGCTGCAACCCCAGAGTCGGCCACAACTGGACCTAATGGTCAGGGGTCCCTTTATCTTTACCTGTGTCTGTGGGGCTTGGCGGGCTACAAGTTCTGCAGGCCCAGTTTATCAGTTTATTTATTAAACAGGCTGGAATAGTGGCAAACAAATGAATGCATTTGTAGAGGGAAATTTCATTAAATTTACACACATAAAGTGACATTAGAATACCCAAAAATACCAATTATTTTTTTTTTTTTAATAAACTGGATTCTAGGACTTTCATCTCCTGCTTGTGAGGTTCCAGAGGCAGCTGTCTGGCCAGAGTTAAGACAAGGCTTCTGGACTAGACAGAATTTTGCTTTGATCCAGGCAGTTCTTTTCTGCCCTTTGTGTATACATCAGTCATGACAGTGCTTCCTATTTACTTGTGGTTCAGCTCAACCAATCTTTTGCCCACGTTCATGTCACTTATTCAGGAACATGTACAATTTGTTATTCATGAGCAATAAACAGAAAACAGTAACACTGTATGAGAATCCTTCTATCTGCAATAGTATCAGTAAGTCAATCTACCCAAAGCAAATGGATCTGGGTATGACGCAGGAGCCAGGGACAGCAGCCAAAAAAATCCCAAAATCAAATGTAGCAGCCTCCCCCGTCAGCTACGATGATGGTGTCTAAGCTCCAGACAATGGAAGCATACAAAATGCAGCTAAGGAAGATATATGCAAACAATTGCATCACAGTGCTGTAAATCAGACACAAAGTCACTACCACAGTGGTTCTTCATACAAGCTCCAATCATGCTTCAAGGTCAGGGAGTGCTGCTTTTGAGACAGTGATGAGTCCTCTGAAGGATGCCCGGTCCATTCTGAAAGCAGTTCTAGGGCAAGGCTCCCTAGCACTTAGGAATCTCTCCTGAAATAATTTTGTGCACAGTGTACTTGCTGACTACATATTCATCTTTCCCAAGAAAAGGATTCTTAGGTGCAGCCTTGTAAGCTGAGCCCACAAAACATTTCTACCAGCTCATCTGCTCATTTGAGTATAATCTTGAGCTGACATAATAGGCTGTACCATTTCAGGCTAAAAGTGAGGGGTGATTTTTTTTGTAGTGTGCTCTCACTTTTTTAAAAAATCCTGAACTCCCCACCCCCTCCACCCACCCCTTCCCTGCAAGCATGATGCAAACTCATCAAGGAGAAAGGTTCAAGTCCAAACTGTTCTCTATTCTAGTTAAAGGGAGCAGTGTTGTTTTTAAACACAGGGCATTAAAATATGTAAGTATACTTATGTGGAAACAGGGTTGTCACAGCAATGATGACCCACCTCATTGGGTATCAATGGCGCTTCCCTGTTACTTCTTCCCTGATTACTCCCACCCCCCAATTTGTAACTATGGGGATGCATGTGTGTTCCACTGGTGTGTTTCCCTCATGATGTGATTGTAAGAATAGACTTTAATTTTTTTTTTTAAAAAAAGCTTTTTCAGTGCATGCTTATTATGGGGGTGGAGATACCAAACCCATTATGATACAGTGAGTAAATGCTACAACACCGGGCAATTCTAATAATTTATGATTCAATGTAGAGTGTAACAGATGACCCCACCTCAACAATGTAGGAATAGCAGTTATTCTGGATTAAATAATCATTCGCACAAAGCTGTGGTTCTGTGTATGAAGACATGGGGCAAATTCATTTATTTCTAGAATGGCTACCCTACTTCTCAAATTAATTCAGAACCCAAGGCTATGAAAATTATAATAAAAGCACTTAAGAATCAATATAAAAATCAAACAACATAAAAACTAAAGCAGATAATAATAATAATAATAATAATAATAATAATAATAATAATAAGGTAAAATCAACTGGTGAAATGGTTGGTGAAAAACAGCATTCATGGAAGCAGAATGTTGTTGAGGAGGAAAATGGAGGAGATCTCTTTAAGTCAGAAAAAGTCGTCTCCAATTGCCACCCACATCATCTCTGAAGTCACATCACATCACAAGCTACACAAATCTGCATAAGGAAAATAACAATTCTCTGAGGAAAAGCATTCTTTTTATTTTTGGATGATGCATGCATGTGACACAACAAATATGATCTCAATGAGACATTCCCTCTTGTGTGGAAGAGAGAAGGAAGATGCTGAAATTCTTGCTTGGAGACCTTACAAGCTAGACTGGCACCTGAGGGAGGGGGAGTCTGTCACCTGGCATTGCCACTTCTGATCTTGAAAGCTTTTTAATAGTGTCCAGTTCCTTTTATAGTTTTGGCCTCTGTCATCCCCAAATTAGAACTGAATTTTCTTGGCTGCTTTTACTCCTGTTTCCACCCTCTATTTTAGTGGATTTTGGAGGGATTCCCCCCCATATCCTCCCAAACAGAAATTAGCTGCCTTCAGAAATAAGATGGGATACAAATTTAGAAAACAAACAAAAGCCTGGGGAATACACAAAGCAAAGGGAGGCAAAGCCTAAAAATACCAGATGAAATACAATGTATTAACAATATTAATGTGCCCAGCAAATTGCAGCATGTTGCCCCATTCAAGGGCTTAATGTAGCTGCTCATTTAAGGAGTGTGTTGCTTGGGCAAGACATCTGGAAGCATGATGCCTTTTCATCCCCTTTTTCATAAATTTATAACATAGAAGGGCTGATGTCCCAATACTCAAAAGGACCTTCCATCAAAACTCAATTTCAACAGGAACTACTTGACAAGATCAGGGTCTTGCACCATGTCACATGGAATCAGATTCTATAGCATTTCAGTTTGCAGAGACCTATGCAAGTAACTACGATGCATCTAACAACCCCTTCTCCCAGCCAGAAACAGCATCCTGTTGCTACTGCAGAAAATGGTGCCTAATTCACTTATCTTTAGAGGACATACTAAAGTAGGACACTCAGCTTACATTCAGCCCAATGTGAAGAGTTCATTCCAGCTTAGACTTTTTTGCTCATTGCATGCCAGCTGAACTTGTACAGATTTGTTCTCCTGTCCACAATAAACACGTACAAACTGACGCCGTGGTCCTGCTAGTCATTTCTGCCCATTAAATGTTCAGTATGCCAACAAAATGTGATTTGCGGCCATCCCAAGTAGTACAGCTAGTTTACGGAAGGCATCCATTAAAGACCACGTGTACCGTTTCAGTTCCAAGGAGATGCCCCAAGGAGTACCTATAACGTTACTTGATGATCCTAAACATTTTAAATAATCAATGCGCGATAATGTGGAGCATCTACTGATGAAAGTAGATTACCTATTTTGTTAGAACTCCGATAATGCTGCATGATGAATGTGAATAGAAGAACTGTGCCTCAGAGCTGAAATAAATCAATTTCACACACCCCTCCCAAAAGCTCCTTTGAAAATATGGATGCTAAATATCCCCACCAAGGTATCATCTCAATATTCAAATATTTGCCACAAACCACACCTAGAAGTTCAGGATCTGCTTTTCCATAACTAGCTCCTGCATAGCTGGATCAATGTCTACATGGTCCGTCCACCTGAGTACTGAGAATTCGGGTGAGTATTTCACACAGCAGCCAGCATCTCTTCTCACATACAAAGGCTATATAACTAGAGAGAGGCTGCCACACAGCCAGGATCACATTCAAAGGGTTTCATAGTTAGTTCTATATCAATATCTTACAGTCATCAAGTTCCAGTGCTTGATATTTTGATAATTGCTATTGGATAGATGACACACAATGGCATTTGAGATCTGACAGCACTGGGAGGTAGGCAGGTGATAGCATTCGACAAAAGCATTTATTGACGACATTCTATTTCATCATTGACAGCCCGTGGCTTAGGAGAGTTTATGTTTAATGCCTGCCAAAATATTCATAAGAAGAAACCAACAAGTAACCAAAATTGGGGGGAGGGGGGAGTGCCAAGAGGTCCTTAAGAACCTGAACTTCAAAACACAGACAAATGTTCCAAAGCCCAAAGTCAAAGGTTTTTTTTTGGGGGGGGGAATCACTTTCAAAATTAAATGGTGAAATGAGAAGATAAGGTGATGTTTTAAAATAATGCATATATTTGTGGCTGTGGGTATTCTTTTCAGCTCTGCCACACATATATATTCCTCTTCACTTTTGCCTTCTGTACTTTGCAGAAAAAAGCAATCATTTTCCTACACTGAGGTCCTGCTATTCCTCTTGAAGGAGGATCTAGGAGGGCAACCCAATCTGTTTATACTGTAGTCGTGCAGGTTTTGAAGCACATCCGGCTATGGCAATTGGATTTGCATATAAAAATATCAGATCTTAGGAATGTAAAATAAGATTTCTTATAAGAATTAACTGCAATACAGTGGTACCTCAGGTTACAGACGCTTCAGGTTACAGACTCCGCTAACCCAGAAATAGTACCTTGGGTTAAGAACTTTGCTTCAGGATGAGAACAGAAATCGCGCAGTGGTGGTGCAGTGGCAGCAGGAGGCCCCATTAGCTAAAGTGGTACCTCAGGTTAAGAACAGTTTCAGGTTAAGAACAGACCTCCAGAACGAATTAAGTTCTTAACCTGAGGTACCACTGTATATGGATGTTAGAAGAATGTTTGAGTAAGGACCAGAAAATGAATGTGGTTTAATAAGATTTTAATTCTGGTTTTGCCTCATGGCACTCAAGAACATTGAAGAGCTTTTTCCTCTCATGGTAGCTTTGCATTTAAGCGTTGTATTGCAAGGAACAGCTCATTGCTTGAGACATTTGGAAGTGAACTGGCTAAAACACTCAAAAATGCACTGAACAGAACAATCCTCCCTTGTCAGAGCAATAGAAAAGATGACCTAATAGGTCTTTTCCATCTTAGATCCTGTCATCACAATCTAGTTTTCCTTTCTGAAGACAAATTTTATGCATTACTCTCTCTACCTTCCATTATAACAAGATGCTGTTTTGTATAAGAAGAATTAGTTTCAAATTTTTTGGAGTCCTCTATTGACCTTGAAGGCTGTGCCTTATATTCAATACTTTTCATATATAACTTCAAAAGTTAACATTTCTGAGCAGAGCAATCCAGTTTGTCACCAACTCTAATCAAAAAGTCTATGGTTAGGACTGTGATTCTGGAGAAGCACAAAAATGTATTATTTAGCCACAGGCCTTTGACGTATCCATTTGGAATTCAATGCTATGTGAATTTCAACTTTGTTTTCAAAAAGCAGCTTTCCACC
This sequence comes from Podarcis pityusensis, assembly GCF_964106645.2. NCBI lineage: Eukaryota > Metazoa > Chordata > Lepidosauria > Squamata > Lacertidae > Podarcis > Podarcis pityusensis. The sequence goes on along the minus strand of NC_138032.1, from coordinate 74,771,694 downwards.
TTTTATGGTTGCAAATATGCGATTAGCGTGTGTGTGAAATCCCTGCTGAAATTGATGAAAACACTTTGATTGATTCAAAGGGTGCTCTGATTAATTTGGGGTAACAGATTTAAAAATAATTATTATTTTAAATCAGAACACTTCTTAAATCAGAGCAGGTGCCTTCTTAGACGAGATACATGCTCTCCTTTGACATAGCAAAAATGCTTTTTAAAAGATGGCACCTACATTGGCAAAAAGCAAATAAATAATGCATTTTCTTCTTCTTCAAGGAAACTGTCTTATTTGTATGCAAGTTTAAGACAGTCATGTAAAATCCACCCTCCTATTTCCATTAATATGCTTACATAATTAAATGACTGACCACGCAATGATGCACATATCTCCTCTGAAGTAAGCCCCACAACATTCAATGGGTCTGACTCCTAGGTATAGGATTGCAGCCTAAGATTTATTTAACAGGATGGGAGCCCCTTTAAAATTCTGGGGAATCCAAGCGCTCACATTGAAAGGAATCACCCATCCATGTTAGATCTAAAGCAGCATAAATCAAGATGCACAGCAATGGGTGAGGAATAACTGTATATAGAATGGAAGGATTTCAAGTGCGTGGTCAAACAAAAAATATTCAGATGGGTGTGCAGCTGATTATTCCTGAGACAATGAAATGCACATCTCTCTTCTTTTATCTTGTTATGAGCCATGGTTGGAACAAATCAACAGAACTGGCTGATGGGCTACAGAGTCCAGTTGAAAAGTTGGCAACTGTGTGGGAGGGAGGGAGCCTTTTGAAAACATGCATGGATGTGGATCTGAGTAGCCTTATCCTACCTATGTTCTCCCTCTATTCATAGGTATACGTCCACATCATCCCAGATTCTGGCATGCTGCGTATTTCCTGGAAGGCCACTGTTGCTGGCTGGCTGTCAGGCTGACCTAGGTAGCGGGGGCAGAGGAGTGGAGAGAGAGGTTGGCTTTCCCAAGGACTCTCAAATCAAGCAGCACACATTCCTGGCAAGGGACCTGGAACTTGACAGGAGTGCAGGGATAAGCTGCCAACTAGCGCAGAGGTGGGGGGGGGGGACAGGACACCTGAGAATTTACACTTAAATAGTAAACTTTTCAAAAAGTGCCTTGGAGAGCTTGTTAAGTCGATCACTTAAAGTGAGGCACAGCTTAAAACCATCTCTTACAATGTTTAAGTAAAACAAAATGTAATTTCCAAAGCAAATATACATTTCTTCTCCTATGGGGTAATTCCTGTATAAGTGGGTATAATAATTCAGACTGTGGGATGCCTAATCGCCAGACCACAGACCCAAAAAACATTAGCCAGCCCCCCTGCCCCTCGAAGCCTGTAAAATTGCAAATCAAAAACTAGTAGAAATCCAAAATGGTTCAGCTTCACTTTTAATGGAAATAAGCAATTGGGTGTGTGTGGATTTTACATGACCCACCCCCTCCATGCACTGAAAGGTGGCGCAGGAGCAATGTGGCCAAGCAATGGTCCTCCCCGTGCAACACCACCACACTCTCCAAAGATTGACTATGCGCCTACTTGTCTTTTTCATAAGTCTAAATGCATATGGAGCTGCTGTTAGATTTTAACAGAGATGAGCTGCACATTCAACCATACACAGGGAATCTGATGGCAATATCTCCCATGCTCTTCAGTGAGAAGGAAGCACACATATGCAATGGCAGGGCAAAGCTCTGGATGGGCAGGGTTCTAAAACTTGGCCTCTTTCGCAGCTCCCATTCATTTCAGAGGGGCTAGGAGAATCATAGAAGTGTAGATTTTGACTGGACCATGAGGGTCATCTAGTCCAACCCCATTTGGCCCAACACGGGGCTTGAAACCATGACCTTGAGAATAAGTGTCTCATGCTCTACTGACTGAGCATGTTCAGGAGAGCTTTCCTGTGGCTTGTACTGTCATTTGCTAGGTATTTTTTCCCCATTTGTTTTTACAACACCCCTGCTAAGAATCCTGCTTCAGTTCACCAAGTGAATGCAGTTCTGTGTGTCTCTCTCCCCCACTCCAGCACATGAGAATAAATAGTACAAAATAAAAGAAACTACATGAACAGGCACACTCCATAGAGGTTGCAGGATTCAGCTGATATTGGTGCAGAATTTGGATTGACCATGAACAGAATTTTATTTTTAGGTGAGTACAGTACAGGTGAAACTAAACAAAAACTAATGATACAACACAGAGATTATCGTACCCACAACTCCATAATCACACCATCAGTTTTCTCAATGCTCGAGACCCCATCTGGAATAATTTTCCTGAGGCCAAGGAAGCTATTGAAAAACCGGAAGCAGTTTACAGAACAGCTAAGAACAAAATTATGTCATCCACTGTGAGAGGCAAGGCTCTGCAACAACACAACACAACACACACACACACAGAGAGAGAGAGAGAGAGAGAGAGAGAGAGAGAGAGAGCGCTTTTCTGTTAAGGTCTGCTTAGTCTTTTCTTTCTCACTTTTTTTAGGGGTGGGTAGGGGAAATCATATGCTGCTACTGTCCTTCTGAAGCAACATACAGAAAAGTATTAACACAACACAGCAATCTACAGTAAGTCTCTCTTTAGAGGTGACTCAGAATGATTGGATGCTCAGTCACTGAGAGATTTGTTGCCGGAAAGCCTCTGTGTGCTCAGTGTTGAACAAAGGCCAAGGTTTATTGCTTACCCTTTAGAAATGTCTTTCTCTCACGCTTTCTTTTTCTTTTTGGACAAGCTCTGTTTCTACCCAGCCCAACAGCTAACAGGGGAAAAACAATGCCCAGATTTCAAATTAATGTTTTGTTGTTGTTTAGTTTTTTAGTTGTGTCTGACTCTTCGTGACCCCATGGACCAGAGCACGCCAGGCACTCCTGTCTTCCACTGCCTTCCGCAGTTTGGTCAAACTCATGTTGGTAGCTTCGAGAACACTGTCCAACCATCTCATCCTCTGTTGTCCCCTTCTCCTTGTGCCCTCAATCTTTCCCAACATCAGGGTCTTTTCCAAAGAGTCTTCTATTCTCATGTATTTAGTCCAAATAGAGAAAAAGTCAACATCATCTTGGTTACCAGTCTTAAGCAAGGTGGATTGCTTTGAGGTTCACCAATATAGTTACTCCCTGTGTTATTCTAGCAGTTGTTTGTAAAGCCCCACCACCAAGACACCCTTTCTAAATTGATTTGCCTGCAGAGGCATCCCTGTGTGTGTTTACAGGTGTATTGTCTAGGCCAGGAATGGAGAACATCCCGTCTGGAGGACAAATGCAGCCCTCCCAACCAACTCTTATCTGGTCCTGTTTCAGACCCGTTCTTAGCCCTTTTGCTCAGTAGGGATGTGGTCCTTTGCTAATGCATCTCGCTTGGATGGAGGGAGAGTAGAGAGAAGTGTGTGAGTCTGTGTAGAAATTAGCTGAACAAAGGCGAAGTCTAAAGTCACTGCTCTGCCCACCCCTGGCATGTGCCTTCCGCTCTCATGCCCCAAAGAGAATACAGCTGAAAAAGGTCCCCCACTCCTAAAGGTGTGCTCTTGTGTCTGCAAGGCTTTGCCACTGCCCCACAGACTGTGATAATGAGCATGTCCTACATGCCCCTGCATACCACAAGGGATGCTTGCCAAGACATCATCTGCCAGGGTAGCTTGCCTCCCAGTAGGCACCTCTTCCCAGGTTAGGCCTGGGTTTGCTAGGAACACAGCCAGTAGGACAGAAATGAAGTGGGATGGTTAGGCCAGACACATTTATGTTCACCTGGAAAGTAATGAACACAGCCTTTTTCAGTGTATAAATATGTAAAGGTATTTCAATGATTCTGCATACAGTTTCAGTCCCCCTTGCATTCAATATCAATTCCAGAATTCTCACTTCTGGATTTGACCCTGACAAAGCTCCAATTCCCTCTACATGGACAGATTACAAGCACATTCTCCATGAGGCAAGGTGAACGTGTACAATGGTCAGCTGTTATGCACATTAACCACTCAAGTTACCTTATTGCCAATGTATACATATAAAGGGTTTGCTACCCTTTCTAGGTGCATCGGCACATTTGGGTTTTTAGGTGAGTCCTTTGATCATTGCCCCCATTGGCCACTTCCGTCCTCCAGCCCTATGCACTTTTCAAGGGAGAAAAAGGGAACTACATCATGACTAAGGGGGCAATGGGAGGTGGGGAAGTCTCAGATATTTTGTGGGTGTCAAGAGAACAAGAGGAACCACTGCAACCCCAAGCACCATGTTGGTGACTCCAGTATATATGTGGTGCATGAGTTTATATGTTCCTGCGCACACACAAGGGTACTCAAAGTGGCTAATAATTAAAGCACATATCATCAATATTCAAATATAAAACCGCAGAACATTTTGCCTTCCAAAGATGATTGTGGAACACAAACAGAAAATGAAATATTTCTGGATGCACTATCATCTTTCAAACGCATTTACAGATACCACTAAGCAGAAGTGACTATTCAATTTGATGGCGCACATTATTTTGACGTTTAATGGCACTGTGAGAGTTAAATGTCTGTTGCAATTTTCTTTAGTTTCTTTCTGCTGAATTACCCCAAATCTTGATATTTATTTAAAACTAGATTTGGCAAGTAAATTTCCCCTTAATACAAGAATAAGCAGTTCTGTGCTACCACTTAGATAAAGGCAGAATTTTTGTCACACTCCAGCACTACCCAAAACCTATGTGTTTAAGGACAGCTCCTGTTGCTGGTATTCTAAAAGTGGTTTGAATTGGCAGATATATGGCAGGGATGTTGGGGAAGAACCTTTCTTTCCCTGCTCCAAAGCTCTCCTCTTTGCAGCAGGCATGATGGGCAAAAGAGAGAAGAAGAGAGGGGAAAGGTTTTTCCTGTGATAGATCACTGTGCCAACACATTCTCCTCCTCTACCACCACCACAAGCAAAACTAAGCCATCTCCCTGTTTTAGCAAGCAGCGTGGGGAGCAGATGGTTCCTATGTTCTTCAAAGGGAGAAGAAACTTTGTGAACAAGGGGCAAGCATTGGGGGTCCTCACGCCTGATGTTTGGCAGTTTAGCCTTTGGTGACAAGGAGCTTCCGCCTGAGACTGATACAATGCATTTTTGTGAATGAAATGCACCTGGAGACGGAGATGGCGTTGCTTCTTTGACCCATTATGATGCAGAGCCACAGCTGGGTGATCTTGTGCCCCTGGCCGAACTGTCCAGATTGTGCCCCCTAGCCACTGATAAATTATCTCTTCTTTCCGCCTCTCCTCCAACCCCCCCCATTCAATTCACCCTCTATTTAAAACATTTTCTTATGAGGCAATGATCAATATTTTTATTTATAGACATATTTATTAGCCGATTTTGAGGGGGGCCCTGCCTGTGCCCCTGAAGGAAGCCCACCTCATCACCCCCTAGCTATGGCTCTGTTATGATGGTGCATGTATCAGTCTTTGCTTTAAAAAGAGGGAGCTTTGAAGAGCCATGCACAACTTGTTACCCTACCAGGATGAACACAACCTATTAGTCATCCATTGTAATCTGACAGAAACTTGACAACCCCACCTTGTGTGTGCAGTCCCAGGCAGGCAGCAAAACCAGGCGGCTTACTGACCTGCTGCAGGGTCACCTTACATGGCTGGCAGGCTGCATTTGGTTTGGAAAGTCACAGGTTATGCATGCCTGGTCAGGATGTTGGGAAAGAAAGATCACATCCAGCACAGACTTCAGAAATGTTAGATGACTTCGCCTAAATCTTTTTGCAATTTTAAATGGAGCATGTTGAGATTTATATGGGCATAATTCCCTCTCAAACATACAAGCCACACTGCAATATTCGGCATCTAGAGGTCAGGATGATGCTACTGGTATTTTAAAGAGTCTAAGCCTCATTATAATTTTAATTAGTTACAGAAGAAAACTGGGAGAGGGGAATGAATCCAGCTGTGCAAATAATCTTCATCTTTAAGGCAAACCATTTCCAATCCAATCCAGTTTCTGGCCCAAAACCCCAGTGCAGCTAAACTCCATAGTGAGGATGCTTCAAAAGATTCTGATGAAAAGAAGCCTCCCATCTCTCTCTTCCTGGAGGTGATTGCTGAGTATTTACATACAAATCAGATCTCAGAAGATGGAATCAGCACTGGGGCCCTGGTGCAATTGTGCGATATGTAATTCTGCTCTTAGCAACACTGCCAGTGCCTCTGGGAGCTTAAGCTCCCAGCCTGAGTGGCAGTCAACTGCAGAAAAAAGCAAAAAGGGAGGCAAATTGGCAGCGTTTTTTATCTTTTATTGTAGCAAAAATGTATGGTGAAATGTGTGTTTCAGTTACACCCAAACACCACCTGGAAGACAACTAAATTCTAGGCTATTTAATGCATAGAATAGCAGGAAGATACCTTTTTCTATCTGATCAACTAATTTTTAAAATATTGGAAGCAAGTTTTTGGTTTACACAGGGCACTTCTTGGGGAAAATTCCATAGATGCTGTATGTGTATGAGGCTAGAATCAAAGGTATGTGTGCATCACTGCCATAATTTATCAATTTATATACTGCTTACATGCCAAAATGGCATGTACAATTATAAAATCCACACAAAATTAAAGTAGGTAATGCAACACTTCCATCGAAACAATAAAAATACCCTTAATTAAAATTTACAAAAAAAATCCCCCACAGGGCAATTAAAAAGCATAACAATTAAAACAGTTACAAGAAAAATTTAAACAATTAGATTAGGAAGTTCAAATTAAGGGGAATGCTTGACTAAACAGATGTGTTTTCAGTGGAATAAAAATGCTGATGAAATGAAGGCTCTGTATTTCAGCAAGGGGGTGATTTTCAAATATGGGGTGGTGAGAGAAAAGGCCCTGCCAGAATCCACAGGATTTATCCAGTTACTTAGGATCACAGGAAGCTGCCTTATGCAGAGTCACACCATTGATCAATCTAGCTCAGCACTGTCTACACTAGTGTTTCCCAAATTGGGTCTCCAGTTGTTGTTGTTTTTACTACAACTCCCATCATCCATAGCTAGCAAGACCAGTGGTCAGGGTTGATGGAAACTGTAGTCCAAAAAAGATGGAGACCCAAGTTTGGGAGACACTGGTCTAAACTAACTGGTAGCAGCTCCTCAGGGTTCGCAGCAGCCCTAGAGATGCCGGGGATTGAATCAGGGACCTTCGGCATGCAAAGCAGACACTCTGCCACTGAACTATATAGCCTTTCCCCACTCTTGAGGTCTGGAAGGTATTTCTAACCTTCTTTCCAAGCAGTAGGTATGGCCAAGAGTACTGAATAGAGCACACTTTAACGGAAACCTTAATGCCAAATGCACAACACAAATTTTGACCTTTCAGTTTGATTGCCTGTTAAAACGATCAATCCCTATTCACCAACACCCTTTGGAGGAGGGCAAACTTTTAAGCACTTATTATTTTACCAGGGTTGGTTGACTGCATGAAGGAATCCCTCATGATCAAGGCACCTGGTCCCAAAATGTACATGCCACAGAGAAGAGCTCAGCTGAGCTTTTTCTCTGGAGCCCTGTGTTTCAAGTTTGCCGACTGCATAAGTTAGTGCAGTGGGCAGAACCACACAGTGTGTACCCTCCAACATTTCTCCAATGAAAATAGGAACGTTATAATAATAATAATAATAATAATAATAATAATAATAATACCCCATCCATATGACTGGGTTGCCACAGCCACTTTGGGCAGCTTCCAACATACATAAAATTATAATAAAATAGTAATCATTAAAATCTTCTCTATACAGGGCTGCCTTCAGATGTCTTCTAAAGGTTGTATCGTTACTTATCTCCTTGGCTCGGGGGTTGGATAACTCCATACCCTGCAACATTTCCCTGATGAAAATAGGGATGTCCTAAGGAAATGCGGGACATTCCGGGATCAAATCAGAAACCAGGAGGGCTTCTGTAAATCCAGGACTGCCTCTGGAAAACAGGGACACTTGGAGGGTCTGCCACAGAGGGGGTAAAACCAGCTGGGTTTTTTATGTGAGATTCAGCAGGGGAAAAAACAGTATGAAGGGATATATAGCTAAAGAACCCCTCGCCTTGGTGCCAGTCTTCCACTTCAAACCTCAGTGTAGCCTCAGTGACTGTATGGTGTAAAAAGAGCACAACCAAAGAAGTGTTAAAACCACTGTGGGATCCCTCAGCGACTACTCTGCTTTTGCAAAATATTAGATGACCTACCTGTACTGTCAGTGCATAATCCTGTTCCACCAGAGGTAACATAGTACAAAGCCGCCATATAAACACCAGTCAAAACACTGAGGGCTTCTGCAGACTGGTGAGGGTTTTCTTTCATTTCATTTTTTGAGGATGCATTCTGCAGCACGCCACCAACACAAGAACACAGTACATTAGGACCTATATAATGGACCGTCCACAAACCACTCTACTTTATTTGTTCAGCGACGCTTCCCCATTACTATCACATTATTGCTACCTGGAGGGGCTCGCTTACACAACGAGAACCAACAGGGGAAAAAAGAAATAACCCCAGAAGAGTTGCAATATAAAGTTGCAGGATTTCAACAGGATCTTACGGAACGTACGCAAAGCCGTATGTTCTCTCCAAACATCTGGAAGGGCCCTTAGTACAGAACTGTAGACAGGGCTGTCTTAAGTATATCCAGCACCGTGGTGCAAAAATCCCTCCGGCGCCCCCCCTTCCCATTTCCCAGAGTTGCCGGCCTTTTTATGGTGCTGCTGGCAGCTTTGCGGGGCTGGAGGAGGCGGGCAGTGGCTGGAGGGCGGCTCCTCCGGTGGGGAAGAGGCAGAGGCTCTGGGCGCGGCGCTGCTTCAGTGAGGCGGGCGAGGGTGAGAAGCTGATGCTGGGAGGTGCCATGCTGCACCCAGCCTCCGCCTCTTCCCTGGCACCTGTGCCGCGGTGGCCACGGCAGGTGGAGGCTTCGGGCGCACGCTGCTTTGGTGCGGCATGGCGGAGGTGGGCGAGGGCAGCAAGCTGGTGCTGGGAGGTGCCGCGTCCAGCCTCCGCCTCTTCCCTGGCACCCTCCAGAACTTGGCGCCCTGGTGTCCTGCACCACTTGCCTCTATGGGCAAGACGCCCCTGACTGTAGAAGTGGGAAGAGTTGTTTCCTTGGACGTTATGGGTTTGAAGTGTTGCTTTGGAGAAGATAGATAGATAGATAGATAGATAGATGACTCATTAAGGTCTGACCATGATAATCCAGTATGATTGTGACTTAGAAAATAACTTTCTGATTGATTGCGAAAAATTGGAAAAGTGGTATTATACCGACAAAAATAGAGTGGCTTGCCAAATTATTGGAGTACTACAATATATCCAAAACAATGGGAGAAATTGGAAGGATCTCAAAAGAGAAGATAGACAGGGATTGGAAGGTGTTTAAAGGATACTTGCAAAACCATATTGAAAAATCAGAACTCCTATTAGAATAAACAAGTTCCGTTTTAAATACTGAAATACTAAATAAGATGGATAACAATGTGTAATAGAAAAAGAAGCATAAAATTAGGTTAAAGGTGTGTGAAAGAAAGTAATAGAAGTAGAAAGAAATTGCAATTGAGTAGATTGGAAGTCTAACACAAAGGTGGGGTGAGGGGTGGTGGATGGTGATGGGAAAAGGAATTATCTGTGGGACTGAATGTAGGTATGTTTGAATATTTTTAAGGATTGTATGAAATGTATGTTTGTAGGCTTGTATATTCGCAATATGTGTGTATTAATGCTGAATTATTTTAACAATAAAAACTTTTCAAAAAATTAAAAAAAGAAAAGAAAAGAACCTTCTGAAATGCCAAGTAGTTGTGTATATTTGCTCTTTGCTTCAATATGCAGGAGTCATTCGTTAGCGATTGTGAGTATCCTCTTACATGTAAGTAAACTAGTCAGTTGCTACTGTCTCATCAGTGTGAGGAGCAGCCTTGACGGCAAAGCAACCCCACTGCACAGAATTTAAAAAGAATAAAAGGAGCACTTTGAACAAGATGCCAAGCTATGTTTCCTTTCCTTCTCATCTCATCCAGCAGCTGAAGAGACACTTCTGAAATGATTCACTGCATTTCACACTCTGTATTCTCAAGAAAATTTGGAGCACTACCATCTTGTGGCCTTTCTGAGTAAGGCAAAGGTGCTTCTAAAACGTATGGGGATGTCCATAGAGATTCCCTTTGTGGCAACATCCATGTGGCAAATATAACACATATCCAAGCTCTAATGCAGTGCTGGGTACTCATTTTGGAATAAACCCAATCCGGGGGCACAGAAAAGACTATGCCTGCTCTATTCATAAAGCTTCTGAAGAAAGATGGACTGTGCCCATGTCTAAGAAATATAAAAATAAAATAAAATAATGGTCTTGGTACGAACTGCTTCCACACAACAGTCAGAGCCATCGTCAAATCATTACATAGCAATAAAATTCTATATTGCATTTTGTTATCTTAAATAATAATAATAATAATCTTGCAGAGCAAAATATACAGAAACTGAGTTTTTTTTCTGGCCTTCTTCCACTGAGTACTGCTGGCAATACTTTCTCCTCTGCGCCTCAAAACCTCCAGAGGTTCCGATCTGATTGGTCTATGTGACATGGAGCTGTATTATATCATCACAGTGGGGACTTGCCTGTTGAAAAGTGATTGATTGTTACCTATAAATACTGTCGGCAGCACTGTGAGAGTCGTGAAATAAATTACTTACCAGGCACATGCGAGGGACAACCTCCCAATGTGGTTAAGACTAGACAAAGAAAGCTAAACACAATTAAAAAACGGATGTGTTGCATTAAATATAGATGTTGGCTTAGGAGCTCCTTCATGTATAATACTGCAAAATCTTCATGCGGAACATAAAAGTAATCTCTAGAGCCCAAGTCTCTGTACTAAGCACCAACAAAAGTGGTTCTTAGCCAAAGACTGGATGCATATGAAACAGCATCTGGGACTATGGGCTGCTGTTATTAGTATTATTACGCTGCATTAGTTTACAGGAATTTCCCCAGCATGGCAAGAATATCATACATCCCTTGACAAATGTTACTCCCTTCCATCAGCCTGAAATAAATTGGAAACTCAACCAATTAACATATTTAGATGGAATTTGGGAAGTGAGACGATATGGAGGTTTCAGTGGCATGCAGTGGGAAGAGATGCTCCTCTCTCCCCAGCTGGAGGAAGTTCACGGGACAGAAATAAGAACATGGTACATCTTGAGGTCGGGCGGGGAATGATATATTCCTTACTATTTGACTATCGTGGATGAACACTTGCAGCAGTCATGACTCTTCTAACTGACTTAGGCTGAAATCCTAACCTCTGGCCAGCATCACTGAGGCTTGATGAAGCAGTGCGACCAAGGTGGAATCTACACACATATAAAAAACGCTGTGAAAATGCTTAAAAAAAAAAACACGTTTTGGAAAACACATTGAATTTTGCATAGCTCACTTTCGCCATCTAGTGCCGCATTTGTATAATGCACTTCGCAACACATTTAAAACTTTTTATTTGCAGCTGTATAGCTTAGTTCCACTGAAGCATCACATTGGCCGGGGCAGGGTTGCGGATGGAGTGGGGGGAGGGAGTTCCCTTGCCTCACCAGCTCTCAGGGGCCTGAGTTTCTGCTTCCAAAATGCCTTGTTTCATGGGGTGAGGGGTTCCACTGGCTTCTACCCACCCGCTGTTTGGGCAGGTGCACTGGAGCACTCTTTCCCAGATGTGCTTCCTGCTGCCAGCTGAGACTGGTGGAGCTGGGCAGGTGAAGGAGCACTTCCGCTCCACCCAAATCCCCACCAGCCTGATGGAGCCTTGATTTTGACTGCTCTGTTATTTGATAATGTATTATTGCCTGTGGCTAACAAAGCCAGTTTGTTTATTTAAATTTGCTTCTCCTCAGGTGTATATCTTCCAAGGTTTTAGATGTATATTTCACTTCTTTTTGGTTGTTGTCATTGGCATCTGTCTGTCTCAGGAGACAACGGAAGTGTGCCTTCTGGGGTCAAGCCACTGGAGAGTTACAGCGCCTGCTGTGGCTGTAGAGGTCGATACAGGTGATATGTTTTATTGCAGGTGGGGCAGATGAAGACGTCCGGTTTTACTGCTTTGATGTTTGCAATATAATGGCATGCGTCTACAATACAACTAATTTACAATGGACTGTAATGACCTGCCTTAGTTTAACAAATCAAATTTATTTTTAATGCAAGGCAAATCATTGCAATCAATTCTGACTGATGCCCAGAGTGAATGAGATGTGTGCTAAGTTACTGATGCTCTTTATTCTCTCATTTCTCTCGATGACATGGAAGGACAACTGGCCCAAATAGCTTAAGACTGCCATGGTTCCTTTATTTTATTGTCCAGTATGCCTGAATGCAAACTATGAGATAAAAGGATGAATATAACCAATGCTGCAGGGAAATCAGGCAGGGTTTGCTGGCATTATGGCAGTTTCATAGGTTGGGCAGCCATGCATGAGAACAGTAATAGCCGCTCTGTTCCTAGTTCTCCCATTCTGTGTACCATGATTTAAGAGTGCCTATTATGAACAACATAAAAAGAGCTGAAATGGATCAGGCTAACAGTCCGTGTAATCCAGCAGGGGCCCTCCAATGCTCCTGGGGAGTTCCCAAGCAGGGCTTGAAAACCCAGTTATTCAGCGCATGCTTCCTCTGAACTAGGAAGTACCATCGCATCATCATGACCAATAGCCATTGATAGGCCTGTCCTCCATGCTTACCTTACCCCCTTGTCCAGGGCTTTTTTTCAGCCGGAACTCAGTTCCAGCACCTCTCATGTGTGCACCATTGCCATTACAAGAAAACAAGGGAGGCGTTCATGGTGAGTTCTGGCACCTTTTTTTCTAGAAAAATAGCACTGCCGTTGTCCATTACTATGATTTTAAATAACCTCCAAGTGTCTTGGGAGAGTTTCACCCCTTCTGATTCTCCCTTCTGACACCCTTCTAACCAATCACCTCATATTTGATGACTTTCCTGTCTTGAAATTGACAGTTGTTGTTTTGGCTTCTGGGGTGACTTCCTATTTACTTAAACCTTGATCCTGATAGTGACCCAGCCTCTGGTTCTGAGAAGTTTGCAATACTTTTATCTCACACCAGAACCTGACCACCATGCTGTGGGTGGTGGAACTCCCTCCCCCCCCCTCTCTCTCTCTCACACACACACACAGGCTGCATAAATCCTATCTATATTGCTCCTGCACACCTACCGATTGCCCTTTAATGTCTATTGGACCCATGCAGAATCATTTAAATGTACCAGTTAATCTGATTTCCATTCATGGCTCCACTAAATTCAGATGGTTGTTGCGGTACAACTTGCCAACACAGTGATCATGATTCATACAGTCTCCATTTCTGCTATCAAGGACCCTGAGATGGAGACCACACAGGCCCTGCTCTGACATCCAACTAAGATAGCTGACTTTGACATGCAAAGAATGATGTTAGGAGCAAGCCGACTACCCCAAATCACCCTGTTGACATTCATAGGAGCCATTTAAATTTGGGGCAACTCAAAATTAACCTGAGAAAACTGCATACTTATGTTAGAGTTAATTCAGGCTCAACATTTTTCAAGGCAATCTGTAATTCAGTAACGACACAGAAGTGCCTCAACTGCTTTTCAGAAATGAAAAGCGATAAGCACGGGAGTTGTTATTTACACTGGGCATATTTAATAAACTAAAACATTAAGCATCAGATTAAAGTGATGCATGTATCACTTACGCCATGCTAAAAATCACTGTCCTCATTTATTAGAGCAACAAAATATAAGATTTTCCCTTTATTTACTAAATAAATTGCCTTTGGTTGATGTTGTGGCTAAATATACAGGCAGGCAGGCAGATATATCTGTAATCACACATGGATTGTTATTTCTTGCTTTCTAACTTGCTTTCTAACCCCCAATATTTGAGCGGTGTGAGATTCCAGGGGTTCCAGGTGCTCACCCCAGAGCCAGTGTTTCCTTTTGGGAATGAGGTACAGTGGGAACTGTGGTGCAGATAATCTCTTTGCTCTGGATTGCCAACCCCCTCCCCAGAGGCAGTACTTGGACTCTCAGCTCAAGGAAATTTATTTAAGAAATCAGCGCATGCTCACAGCATTAGCTAAAAAACAACAACCCCAGGATACAGGATTTGTACAGTAAGTCTACAACAGATGTCATGACTAGGTGATAACTAAGACGTCATCCCAACAATTGACACACCTCTCCCACTCTACTTTTAAAGGACGGATAATTCACACAGTTCTTATCCCAGGCAAGAAGCACAAACTGAGTCAGTCCCTCCAAGTCTCCATCCACCTCTGGTTCAGCTACCCCTGGCGCTAGGCTGCCCACTTCTTTGGCTCTCAAGGGGACCTTACTCTTCAGATGGAAAGTTCCAGAAGCTCCTTTCCCTCTGCTCCAACCAGCCCTTCTCTGCAGAGCGTTCTTCACCAACTGGGGTCTGATGTCCACCTTCAGCTTTGGGTAATACTGGAAAAACCTGTTTCTTGATCAAGCTGTAGGATGTGTCCTTTGGCTCACAGAGGCAGGTGAAGGTCAACAGGAGGATGTCTTTCAGCTTCGCCTGCTGCTCTGGGCTGGATGCTGAAGAAGAGCTCCGCTTCCGGTCCCTGGATTTGGGGGCTGTTTTCCCTCAATTCGGGGCCACCACAAAGCTTTGAGGGGCTCCTTTTCCTTTCACCTGCTGAATGACCCCTCGCTCTAGCTCACTCTTAAGGGCCTTCTTGAGGAGGTAGTTCCTCCTCTCCAGCTCCAGTGAAGGGTACTTATAGATGATATACTTCCGAATGGCCACAACTAACTAAGCATGCATTGATCACCTCAATCAAAATGGCATCCATCTTGGGACGAGAGGAAGCCGCCATATGCATCTGCTTCTGTGCTCTGGCTAGCTGGCTGGCAGAGAGGGTACCCCAGGCAGGGATGTGAGGGCAATCTGGCTGTGACATCTGTCACCTCACAGATTTCCAGGGGCCTTACTCTCCAGAGGTGGGGTAGGCACTGACTCACATGGTTCTCCATCCCCTTCTGTGGTGTCTGGCAATAGTGGAACAAAGGCCACCCCCAACTCTCTACTCATGCTTCCTCCACCATCAGCCTCTGGATCCTCTTCCAGCAGATTTTATCAGCCCCACCCTAGTCAGCACCATGGGACCCACAATACTCTACTTTAGTTGGCAGCCACCTGCTTCCAAACAATCAGCAGACGCTCCCTCCCTCCAACCGCAATGCAGTTTTTCTTTCCGTTCCAGCAACCCCAGATCCTCTTTGCACCAATTCCCACTTTTCATGACATGGGCATGACATTGCATGAGGCTGTCATCAAAAATAGCACCCCGGTAGGGAATTTTCCCTTTCCATACCATGTAGCACCATTTACCCTGTGTCATAATATCATTTTGCTACCTTTGCTCCCATTGCACATCACTGTCTAATGGGAGCAGCAAAACTGCACCACAGAAATGATGTCAAGAGATGGGGAAAGTTGCATAGTAAGTTACACAGGGGGAGAACGTGACACAGAGCTGCCCAGTTTGAGCAGCAGCCCTGTATTTCTTGCTGCCCAAACTCAAGGCAGTCCCCCCCCCCCCCCCGAATGAGGCATTACAGTATGAATACTTCCCTCTTGGAAATACCCTGGCTAATTCATCCAAGAATTCAATTTGTCATTCTGGCAGTTTCTCTATGCTGGTAGTTCATATCTGCAAGAAAGGGGGGGAAACCAACACGAAAAACCCTTCAGGCATTTTTCACACATGAAGCTTAAAATGCACTTCTAAGCTTCTCTCATACTGGCTTGTGCTATGCCTGAGTTGTTAATGTGGAATGGGAAATGGGTGAGAAGAAATTGAATGTACGTTGCAGCCAATGTAAATCTGCCGCTCACAATACGGACTGATTTCAGCTGTTTAAGAGTCATGTGTGAAAATGCTTTAAGAACTCTTTCTCCATTCTGCCATCCTGAACTGATGAGAGTCCCCGGTTAACACCAAATACGTTTATTACTGGTCTCTAGATTCACACTTTGCACTGCTACAGTGCCAGTCTACTTCCGTTACTCCCATACAGGAGGTCATCAGGGGTTTTATTCTGCAAAACTTCCCAGGCTCCCTCCCCATTTTTGACTATGGCTTCCACACATTGTGGCGTCAAGACATGGATTTTATGAACATGCTTCTTTACCACTTTAAAGCAGTAAGCAAAAAGTGACAAGCTGAGTTTCTTTTAATGTTTCCATGTATGGTTTTGTGTTTTTTTGTTTTGTTTTTTTAAATAAGTCTCCTCTCTGGGGGTTTGGGGGCACATAATTCAGCAAGAAGGGGGAAGACCACGACCACAACTCTCTTTTTTTTTTTTTTCCAACATAATTTTTATTAATTTACAGCAAAACAAATAAAAATCAAATAAACCACATCTTGTATTCAACCGATTCATTCTTTAAGACTTCCTTCGGCGTCTCCGCAAATCTCCGTTGTCTATCAACACATACTTTCGCATCTCCTACTATCTATTGACATTATTAAAGTCTTTTCCACCCTTTTCTGTAGACAATATTCTTACAAATATCACAGAGCTTTTTTAAACCCTACTAGCGTTATTTGTCCCTCACTTAAATTATCCAGATATTCCACGAATTTTCCCCATTCCTCCATAAATCTTTGATCTCTCCAATATCTAATTTTTCCCGTCAGTCTATCTAGTTCCGCATAATCTAACAGTTTCTCTCTCCACTCCTCTATTGTCGGTATTTTCTGTTGTTTCCAGTTTTGGGCTAATAGGACTCTTGCTGCCGTTGTTGCATATTGGAAAAATTTGCCATCTTTGTTCTTAATCTCTTTTCCTGATAAACCTAACAAAAAGGCCTCTGGCTTTTTTTCAAAAGTATATTTAAAAATTTTTCCCATTTCTGTATATACCTTTTCCCAGAAACCTTTAACCTTTTTGCAATCCCACCACATGTGGTAGAAGGTCCCTTCATTTTCCCTGCATTTCCAACATTTACTGCATGTCTTATACATTTTTGCTAGTTTCGCAGGGGTAATGTACCAACGGTATAACATCTTCATTAAGTTTTCCTTCAACGTTACACATGCCGTGAATTTAAGATTTTTTTTCCATAATTTCTCCCACTCTTCAAAATAGATATTATAACCGAAGTCTTTTGCCCAGTGTATCATTACCGACTTCACTTCCTTGTCTATTAAATTCCACTCTAACAGCTGGTTGTACATTTTTGATAGGATTTTATAATCATTATTTATTATCTCAATCTGGAATTTAGAATCTTTTTCCGCATATCCTCTATCTTTAATATCCTTCTTAGCCATTTCGTTTATTTGAAAGTAATGGAACCAATCAAATACCTTTTCCTTAACCTGGTTGTATGGTTTTAGCTTCCACTTCCCCCCATCTTTAATTAGCAGCTGTTCATAGGTAACCCAATTATCCCTCATGTTGGTCTTTTTAACACTCGTGGCTTCTAATGGGGACATCCAATGTGGGACTCTGGGTTCCAATAAAAATCTGTACCTCTCCCATACTTCTATCAAAGGGCCTTTAAAGATGTGGCTTTCAAATCCCTTGTGTACCTTCTTCTTTTCATAACATAGATACGCGTGCCACCCAAATCTATTGTCGTGGCCTTCCAGATCTAAAAGTTCTTTATTATCTAATTTTATCCACGGTTTTATCCAGCATAGGCACGATGCCTCATAATATAGTTTCAGATCTGGAAGTGCGAATCCCCCCCTTTCTTTTGCCTCTGTCAGTAATTTAAACTGTATCCTCGGTCTTTTGCCCTGCCATACGTACTTTGAGAACTCTCTTTGCCATTCTTTGAATATCTTATTGCCTTTGATTATCGGAATATTCTGGAATAGGAACAACATTCTCGGAAGTACATTCATCTTAATTATGGCTATCCTGCCCCAGAAAGACAGTTTTAGCCTCCCCCACGTCACCAAATCCTTTTTAATCTCTTTCCATACTACTTCATAATTATTTTTAAATAGTTCTATATTTTTTGGAGTTATCCATATTCCTAAATATTTCACCTTTCTGGCCACCTCTATCTCTGTTTGTTGTTGTATTTCTTCAATTGTACTTAGATCTATATTCTTTGTCATTAATTTAGTCTTACTTTTATTTAACTTAAAACCAGCCACTTTGCCGAATTGCTCTAATTCTTCCAATATCTCTTTTATTGAATTCGTCGGATCTTCTATTGTTATTAGCAAATCGTCTGCAAATGCCTTTACCTTGTATTCATTTTGTCCAATTGTTATTCCTTTTATCTTCTTATTTTGTCTTATTGAGTTAAGTAACACTTCCAATACAGTTATGAACAGCAATGGGGAGAGCGGACATCCCTGCCTTGTACCCTTCCCTATCCTTATTTCTTCTGACACTACGTTGTTTATGATCAATTTCGCTTTCTGCTCCGTATAGATTGCTTTTATTCCATTAAAAAACTCTGCACCCACCTCCATGTATTCTAAATTTTTTAACAAAAAATCCCAATTTGTGTTATCGAATGCTTTCTCTGCATCCACAAACATCAGTATAGCTTGTTTGTCACTCTTGGCCGACAAATATTCTATAATATTTATTATGTTTCTTATATTATCCTTCATCTGCCTCCCCGGCAGGAAGCCCGTTTGGTCTCCATGAACATAGTCTAACAATATATTTTTCATTCTGCTGGCTAGAATTCCTGTAAAAATTTTGTAATCTATGTTCAACAATGAAATCGGCCTGTAATTTTTAACTTGCAATAAATCCGCATCTTGTTTTGGGATTAATGTAATGAATGCCTCTTTCCATGTTTCTGGTATTTCTCTTTCTTTTAAGATGTTATTTATCACTTCCTTCAATGGGGGCAGCAATACAGCCATCATTTCTTTGTAATAACTAGCCGTAAACCCATCCGGGCCTGGGGCTTTCCCTCTTTTTAGTTCTTTTATTACTTTTTCTATTTCTTCTATCTCTACTGGAGCGTTCAGCTGTTCTTTTTTCTCTGCTGGTATCTTCTGGACCTTTTTATCCTTTAAGAATCTTTCAATCCTCCTCAAATTATGTCTCTCTCTATTATTATATAGTCCACTATAGTAGTCCACAAATGCTTTCCTAACTTCCTTGGGGTTAGTTTTTTCTTCACCATCCACTATTATTTTATTTATAGTACTCTGTTCCTTCCTTTTTTTTATCTGCCATGCTAACAGCTTCCCTGATTTATTTGAGTATTCAAAACTTCTTAGTCTCAATTTTTTGATGTTCCATTCCACTTCTCTATTTATCAACATTGCAAACTGCGCTTGCAGTGCTTTAATATTCTCCTTTATCCTCTTACTATTTGGTTTTTGGACTAACTTTTGTTCATTATCCATTATCTGCTTTAAGATCTCTTTTTTCCATTTTTCTCTTCCTTTATTTTTAATCGTGTTTTGCTGGATAAAGAAGCCCCTCATTACTGCCTTGCTTGCATCCCATACCACCTTTGTTTTGGTACCCTTATTCATGTTTTCCTTAAAATAATCTGTCAACCTTCTCTGGGCTTTATCAACCACTTCTTGATCGTCCAGAAGATAGTCTTTTAGTCTCCACCTAAAAGTTCTCTCCTCCCAACCTTTCAACTCCAATTTTATTGGATTATGATCCGATATAGTTTTAGCTTGAATCTCCACCCTTAAAATTCTTGGAGTCAGCTCATTTGAGGTCCACATCTGATCGATTCGGGACTGTGACTGATTAGGTTCAGAATAGTACGTAAACTGTTTTACCAGTGGATGTCTGAGTCTCCAGCTATCTATCAGGTTACAGTTCTTAACCAATGAAAAGAAAGTTCTGGGTAGCTTCCCATCCTTACCACTTCCCTCCCTAAGTCTATCCATTTCTAAGGACACCACCCCGTTCATATCACCCAATATCATCATTTTCTGATCTGCGTACTCTGCTAGTTTTTCTTCTAAATTTTTAAAAAAATCCGATTTGTTATCATTTGGAGCATATAACCCGATTATGATTAGGTTTTCTCCCTGCCACTTAATTTGGACCGCCATTATCCTTCCCTCCTCGTCTTAAAAAATTTGTTGCGCTTCGATTTGCTTTTTAATATATATGACCACTCCTCTTTTTTTATCTTTATCTGAGGAGATAAACTCATTTCCCAATCTTTTGTTTATCAGTACTCTTTTATGTCTTCTTGCTATGTGTGTCTCTTGTAAACAGATGATGTCTACGTTTTCTTTTTTTAGTATTTGTACAGTTTTATTTCGTTTTTTCTTATCATTTATCCCATTAATATTCCAACTACAAATTTTTAATACCATAATAAATGAATTTAATCTTACTTATTTTCCCTTTTATATTTTGACTGATTTTTAAACCTCTTGTTCCTCTTCTTCTCCTCCTCTACTTTCTGTTTCTTCCTCGGAGTCTGGGCCCCCTGCTGCCTCTTCCCCTTTTTCTTCTTCTTTTTCTAACCTCAACTCTTTATATTTTCTCAAAAATTTCCCAGTTTCCTCTGGACTGATCAACCTGTGCCTCTTACTCCTGTAAGTAAATGAGATCCCTTCCGGGAATTCCCATTTAAACTCAATGTTATTTTTCTTTAATGTTTGCACAAGTGCCTTATACGACTCTCTACGTTTCAAAATTCTGATTGGTATGTCTTTAAAAATTATTATATAATTCCCATTGATGCACAACCTTTTTTCTCTATTTCTTTGCAGGATCATGTTTCTCATTTCCTTATCTCTAAATGTAATCAGACAATCACCCACAAATTTTTTAGCCCTAGTTGTTTTCACTTTTAGTCTAAAGGCAGATTGTATCGTCCTTTCTATCTCATCTGTTGGTAGTTCCATCCATTGTGCTAACTCAGCTATTAATTTCTCTTTAATGTTTTCTCCTTGTGTTTCTGGTACCGCCCTAAGTCTCAAATTATTCTCCCTCTGTCTTAGTTCATGCATAGCTATTGAATCTTTCATATCTTCTTGCACTTTATTCAATTCTAACACCTCTGCTCTTAATTTGTCCTCTTCACGTCTCACCTCTCTCATTTCTAATCTTGTTTTTTTCAAACCTTCTTCTACAGCTTGTGTCCTCCTAAATACTTCCTTTATTTGCCCTTTTAGTTCATTAACTGTTTCGTCCATTTTTTTGTCCATTTTCCCTATCTTATTGTCTACTTGTTCTAATTTTACTTCTAGGTTTTTCTCACTTTGTTTAATTTCCGCAAACATTCTTAAAATATCTGCTTTGAAGTCTGTTTCCTGTTTGGATGCCTTTCTTTCCATTGGTGTCCCTCCCTCAGCTCTCTTTGCTGTGTTCGACATTGTGTCTATATAACTCAAAAAGTTCCCACTCTTCAAGTTTATACTTATCAATTACGTGTTGTCAACTAAGCCCCTTCCTCTCTCCCTAATCCAAGAGATTAAATAAGAACAACGGGTTTCGCCCAGTCCCAAATATTTCCATCTAGTTTAACACAGCCCTCAATATCATGCCCCCCCTATAGTATTAGCAGTAATGGCAAGTCCAAAGAGGAGTTATCCACATTCCATCCGTTCTTCCACTCTTCTTCTTGCCTCCACTCAGGCTAGTCCAGATATTTGCTTTGTGGCTTTTTTCTTGTGGTTAATATTGACAGTCCCAGTTTATACTCAAATTTACCATCGCCTCTACAGTCCTATGTACCAATATTATAGGAGGATTTTTCCAGCTTAAATGAAGATGACAATAGTGGTGTTCTATCCGCTGAAGTCTGTCCGATCCAGTAGGTTCTATTCCTATTAGCTAAGATTTGTCCAGATTGAGAAAGCACACAGAGGAAAATCCCCAAGTCTGTAAAGTCAAACGTTGAATAGATAGTGATGAAAACAAACACAGAGAGAACCAGTTGTTTTATCCTATTTTGTCCACTAGATGTCCTTCTTTGTCTTTATCGAAGCCAACACCTTCTTTGTTAAAGCCAACTCCCGGAACTGAAAGAGTGGTTTTAAAGAACTCCTTAAATATCCGTTAGGTTCAACAGCACCCCAGTTCCAAATAACACTGTCAGATAGAGGTGGTTTCCCTCAATACACTCTCATTTAGTTGTATTTTCCAGTTATTACTTCTTTTAGTTCCTATAATCACATCAGGTCCTACACTTCCGCTTTCTCATTCCTTACTTTCCCGCTGCTATGAGGAGAGACGGGTCTTTCTTCCTTCGCTTTTCCCCCCCTCAGCTCCTTAGGGATCTACAGTTCATCAAATAGTACTTTCTGTTCCCTGTTTAAATACGGCCAGCGCTTGATACTTTGTAACTTCCCCCCGCCGGCTACTTTAATGTTGCAACTTTTCAGGGAAACGGATGTGACCCGCTAATAGATTTCACTGCCTTTCTCCGCTCTGAAGATTACCTTGCGCCTTGTAGATTTCGAATAACGCCGAACTCCACTGTTTTCTTAAGCCCCCGGAATTCTTTTAGTTCTGTCCATTTGCCGAGTCAAATTAATCCCAGGTTTCGTCTGGTTTGAGAGCGCAGCGCTTCTCTCCGCGAGACCGGGGCTTTGCTGCTTGGGGGTAGGTAATGGCTTCCCCTAGACCTGCCGCTCCGCTCCGCCGTTCTCTTCGCTTCACTTGTTTGAAGTTACCTGACGGCCAAGCGAGCTGCTTGTGGTCTTGCTGGGATCCTAGCCCTCTTGACACCTTTCAAGAGGTAATTGGGGGGCTTCCACGCCCTTCTGCACCCCCCTTCTCCCCCTAAGTAGCTTGGGATTTTCCAAACGGCAAAATCCCCACCCGCTGCGAGTTCACGCTCGCCGGAAGCTCAACCACGACCACAACTCTCATTCATTTCAATTGGGAATTGAAAGCTTCCCACTGAAGAACTAAGTTCTACTCAAAGTAGACCTGCTGGAATTAAGTAACCTAAGTTAGCCATGCCCATAAATTTCAGTGGGTCTATTCTTAGTAAAACCCACTGGATAAAACCCTTGGTGCTTGGGTGAGCCCCTCTGAGAACTGAATCCTATACATGAGTTTTCACAACCAAGAAAGCCCTTTCTCAAGTCACCACCCATCTAACCTCTGAGATGAGGTCAACAGAGAAGAGCCTCCTTCACAAGCACCCTTTGAGGTGGGTTACCATTAGGCTAAAATATAGTGATTAGCCCAGGATTGCACTGTGGCTGCGTGGAAATTTAAATATGGGCCTCCTCATTTCTCGTCAGACACGCTCAAACCGCAATACCTCAAGAACCGCCTCTTCCCATATGAACCGACCCAGACCCTATGGTCATCATCCGAGGCCCTTCTTCTTCCTGAATGGATGCAGCTTCTTCTCACAATATGGAAGTAAGTTTGTTGTGATGTATTTTTCTATAGGCAAAACATGACACTTCAACAAGCAATGAAACAGCTTTTAACTAATGCTGTTGGTGTGAGTTGTAATTATATCACTGAATTGTGGGGCAATTCTCAGTGACAGGGTGACATTACATTTTGAATGGTATCTATATTTTCATAGACTATCTCATATGAGTATGTGTTATAAACTGCAATCTTATTCACCCTCACCTGGGAATAAGACACATTTAACTCAATGGGACCTACTTCTGAGTAGACATGCACAGAATTAGCTGTTCTAAAAGTACAGAACCTTAAGGCTTTATTACAGAAAAAAAAAACTTTCCATACTACCAAGTAGGTTCATGCTTTGTTGGCATGTGTCTAAATAGCCACTAGGTGGCAAAATTGCCTTACTTCTCAAAATGGGTTGTTTTTTTTTAAGGTGCATTTAAAACCATAAACAGCAACTTACATCCAGGGCTTGAACTAACAGAGGTTTTTTTGTAGGTCTTCCTGTCTGATTTCTTCATCTAAAGCTACAAAAACAGAGTTGTATTTTAACAGCACTGAGATTGTATTTTAGCACTGGCTTTACACTGAAATGCTTGTTTAGTGAACAGCCACAGCTCACACATGTATACAACTGTCAGCTTGTGTAAGACAGAAAACAAGATGAATCCACTATTTTACGCACAAAGTAAAATCACATGAAAAAGAAAGGAAGAAACCCAGTGAGACGCAAGCTATTACTGCAAAAGCAAGGGACAGGAAGAGATTTTTAAGAAGCATTGTGAAAATAAACAAAATGTATACATTATGGCCAAATGCATTAAAAGAAATATCCATATTATATCATCAACTACAACAAATTTGGGTTGTCTAATGCTATAAGCAAACACTTCCTTTTCCCAAAAGGTTATTGAAGCTCAAAAATGTGAGATTCAGCAGGAAAAGACTGACAAAAAAGAACTGCTTTGATATTTCAGTATTTTAAGTTTCATTAATCATTTCAGTCCTGAAATTAAATTACCCTATAATAGAAACTTGTGTGATCCTTCTTGTCATCTAGTAATCAAAGATCTGCACCCCAAAATTGTCATTTGCAGATCTCCAACTATGTCTGCGATTCATTCGAGCGGATTTAGGAGTTTAGGGAACTATTCAGTAAACTATCCTCACTCAGCAAATCACATGCTTTTTAAATCCTATCAAATTTAGAAAGGCAGATTTGCTATCAAACATAGTTTACAAAATGTGATTTTGAACACTCTGTGGGGTTTCCAGATCAAATCTGTGTGGGTGAAGTGAAGCAAAGGGGTTCTCGAAACCACAAGCTTTGACAACAATGAGCAAAAGCAATTCAGTTCAATTAAATGTTTCAATGTCTGCTCGAGATCCCGATTAACAACTTTAGCTTCTTTCCATTAATGCTGGAGAGACGGTGAAGCATCAGACATGCACACAGGCCAAAAAAAGCAGCAGTACAAAAGGCATATGAACACACATGAAACAAGCTGTGTACAAAATGGCTTCTATCATCAACCTCTGCCTGGCAGCATCCTCAAGGGGTGGTTGCTGCTGGTTACATCCTCTCCTCTTGGACCAGTTATCTTCACAAAGAAAGCCACTAGAGAGACAACTAGATGCCTGGCACTAAGAGCCAGAACTGACAAGGGCTGGCTCAGTGCACTGCAGCAAGCCTTTGGCACAACGGCTGTCTTTGCAGCCTTTCTAAATGGATTAAATTTCCTTCCTTCCTCCACAAAGAAACGTAGCTGCACATAATTAGAGCTGTGTGGCTATTTTGTTAGTTTGAACCTAAGGCTTCTGAAAACATGATGGTTTTATTTGTTTTTTTGCTGGATCCTCATTCGGCTTTTCAAATTTTCAGCACCCCTTTTGGAAGTGTTTTCACACTATCACAATTACTTAATATGCAAGAACAAACAAACAAAAATTCGCTTCCAAGAACCCTTCTCAAAATTCTTTCCTGCAAGCTTTAGTGTTGTACATTTTTGAGATGAGATTTTACTAAACATTCAAATGTTTCTCAAAACATTTGTTATCTGCATTGACATCCAATCATATATCAATCACTTCAGTAATTAGTAGCTGATCCTTGACAGTACCTGATGACATGCTGTGGCCTTTAATGGTATTTAATATTCAACACCTGACAACCGATAAGACTGCGTGTTGACCTTTGCCAAAATCAAAATATAGATGCCAATAAGCCTACACATTTTAACTGATGGTAGTGAGTGGGCGAGACAAGAATCATATTCAAAGTCTGAATTCAGATTGAAAGAGCTATATCTGAAAATTGTATGGTAAGACGATGTCATGGACTGGCTGGATACAGAGGAGTGGTGGGAGGAACCAGCTGGGGAACTCTCAAGGGAACTCCCAGGAGAAGAAGGCTCAGAACCCGGGGATTGGGGACAGACAGACGATGATGCGTGATCAGAGGGAGCTGACTGGGAGGAGGAGGTGTCGGAAGCTGAAGAGGTAACAGGGTTTAGTTAGCAGGAAGAAGCTGTTGTTAGAGAATACTCCAGACTCAGAAGCAGGGGAGGCAGGGGGCCAGGAAGCAGAGAAGAGGAAGGCTGCAAAAGAATCCAGGGAGTCTCCTCTCCTGCTGCAACCAGCTCCCCTAGTCTCCCAGAACCCACAGAGGTATGAAGAGGGTGGAGCAAACAGACAAGGCATCCGAGTCTCATATTGTTTGGGGAGAAGGAGGTTTAGAGAGCTGTGGGGAGGTGGAGACCTTCAGTCATCGCAACTGCCTCACTGGGGTAAGATCTACTGGTAAGAGCTGCTGGGCTCTTTAGGCCTGAGCTGTTTTGTTTCTTTGATTAAAGAGTTAACTTCACTGCCAACCTTGTGACTTATTGCTGGCCTGCTCATGACACCCACCCCGATACACTGTGAATTTCAAATGCTTGTGAATTTTTAGTTGGACTTTAGTGCTACTTACGACTCCCCGTACCTCAGTATAGATACTGTATAGATCTTATTACTACTATTTGGTGCACAGTATTTGCCAATAGCATTCAGTTCACACTGCATGATGACAGGGTCCCACAAGGATTACCAGTGATGGGTGATGGCAACATTATTTAAGAAGGTGCATTAAGCATATCTCTCTCTCTCTCTCTCTCTCTCTCTCTCTCTCTCTCTGTGTGTGTGTGTGTTTAAAACGGTCTCAGAAGGCATACTTACATTTAATTTACATTTGGCATCAAAAATTGTGTGCCAAATCATTATTCATCATTTGCATATTGCACACAATGCTTTAAAGACAACCCAAAAAGCTTTCAATCTAAATGCTGACGGTGGTGGAATCAAAGGAAAGAGGCAGAAGGGAAAGAAAATAGATAATGAAGGATGGCCGTGAGCAAATGCAATTTCTTGTGTGCAAGCTGAGCTACAGTTGTGGATGAGAACTATAGAGTTAAATTGAAGGCTTGATGGGAAAAGGTTTTTAAGATCACGCATGTATTCTGACATTTGGGAACCTCTGTTACCACTCAGGCACCTCTCAGGCATGCAATATCTAAATCTTTCACTAGGTATCTTAAGCAATTCAGTCAGACAAATTAAAAAGCTCTCCATAACCCTTAAGCTTGCTTCTGGTTAACTGGCAACTGTTCTTCTCACATCTGACAAAGACAAACCTGTCTAATAGATATGCAGCAATGCATTCCTTGGGAAATCCCAACAAATCAATTCCTTTATCATTGGCAGCCAGCCTAAATTAAATGGTATGGTTGACTTTGGTTAGGCAGGGGTTGTTTATTTTGCCTTGTTTATTTTGCATATGCTTTAACTGTCCTAAAGGAATATTTACATTTTTTCACCATTTGTCATTTAACAATTTTTGTTTGAGGCTATTCTGACTACTTTGGTTATCATCCATATGCTCACAGGAGCAAAATCATACAGACTAATTTTCGCACACCCCCCACACCTCCATTGTCTCACCTGTCTGTACAGTACATGTAGCACCCATGTATTTTATACATGCATGATCCACTTCTCTCTCTCCCCCTTCATCCAAATACTTCTCTTTCCCAACTCATTCAAGGTGAAGCTGCACTGCCACAAGCACAACGCAAGATTACTTATTCGTGGTGAACATACTTTCTATAAAGTTTTCAAAAAACAGGGGGCTAAATGTGATCAGCACAAATTAAATATTTAACACGGGATGAAATCTTTTTCAGCCATAGGACAACTGTGTGGAGAAAGAGCATGGTGTGTCAGGGTTATTGTTTTCATTTGTTATTATGGTATGTATTTTTGGGTTTTTATATTGTAAACCGCTCTGTGATCTTCAAATGAAGGATGGTATAGAAAATTTAATAACAACAACTACTACTACTACATCATATAAATGCCTAGAAGGGCCTATTGTCACCCTTTTCCTAGAACCCTCTGATAACAGCTCCTCCCAGTGATAATGTGAAGTCAGTGTGCTTTGCCCAGGACGATTCTCAGCCCATAAATCCTCAGGACCAGCAGTAAGCTGGGTGACATATTTGGGTGATATATTTGAGGAGGAAGAGCGGGGAAATGTTCAGGTTCCAAACTACCCAAGGCTGCTTGCTATCCTACGGACAGCAGAGGTCATATATCAAGTCATTTAGTGGTGCCACAGAGCCAAAGTACTGTGCATTTAAATTCTCTGAAACTTTGCTTAAGTAATGGTGCTTCGGCAGTCTTTCTGCCTTGCTTGGGGATGTAGTGAGCATGGACATTGTCTCACACTAGGAGCTCTCCCAGGTGCTGAAGAACAGAATTACTTACTACCTGGAGCCTGGTCCTGCTGCTAAATGACTCCCTCTGAAAGCCAGTCCCTGCCAGGCTTCAACTGCTCTCTCCAGAACGTGAAAGTAAAAGTGTTCCATCCAGTGCTTTTTCCCCCCTAGGGGGTTGCAGGGGTACGGATACCCCTAAACATTTTGTGAATCTTGGTACTTTTGTCCATTTATTGTATTTATTTCTCCCAATTTGAACTATAAAATGGTGATTTTATTGAGTCCAAATGAGAGTACCCCTAAACTTTGTTTTTAGAAAGAAAAAAAAGCACCGGTTCTATCTAAATGAACCATGTTGCTATTAAGAGGGCAGGATGAAGCAAGCTTTGCTCTCACTCCCTGAGGCCATTCCCCTTTGAGCTTTAGAATGGATTAGGACGAAATCACCCCAATAAATCCCCAGTAAACCCTTTCTATATGCTCTCCCAGCACATAATATTAATAAAACAGTTTCCCCCTTGGTAATCCTTCTCATAGCTAGTTTTTGGAATACACCTAAGGTTATTTTTCTCCCTCAAACAAAATTAAGTATTTAACCTGTACATCCTAATAGAAAATTAGGTGACAATAGCAAAAAGATTGTGCCCAAATGTCACATCTATCAATTTTATTAAACTATTTGTGTTGCCTGCACTCCCCCCTCTCCTCAGCAAAATTAATCAGTTCTGTCACTCTGTTGAGGTTTTTTTTTCTTTCCTTAAAGAAAAGGATGCCTGTGAATCACTGAAGACAGCAATAATACGTTTAGACTTGAGGATCCTGCAAAGATGTGAACACCTGGGTAACGATACATTTTTCATGCGTAGGTGGATTTTTCTGGAAAAGAATGACACCACCAATTACAGTATTTGGATTAACATTAAGATTCTCTTTCTTAGGTCTGACATCACGTCAGATTTATAAGAAAAAGAAATGCATGTGTCTGAAGCATCTATTCTAATGCCTCTTCTTGGACACAAGCACAAGGGCTGTAGCTCGGTGGCAGAGCACAATCTCTACATACAGAATGTCCCAGATTCAATTCTCAGCACCTCCAGGTAGCACTGGGAATATTTCTTGTCTAAACCCGGGGAAGCCAAGGCCAGTGAGCACTGATAAAACTAAACTAGGTGAGCAGATTCTCTGACAGTATAAGGAAACTTCTTATGATCTTGCAAGCCCTTTCAGGTGCATGTATTTCAGAGTTTTCCTCTTTGTTTTGCCAAGCAACCCCTTTCAGATTTACAAGTCCATGCAAAGTCCTACACAGCTGGTAGTGGGAATGGTCCTCACAGCAAGATAAAATAAAACAAAAACAACCCTGGAAGGCACATTGCAATTAAGCTGGAACCAGCTCCTCTGACTTGCCTTTTATTTCTAGATTGCCAGTGCCTCTCCAATTTGTCTCCTTTCAATCTGATGCATGGCACTTCTAAAGTCCCCAGCTGTGAGATCACTCCATTCAGGAATCCCTCTGGGGGGAAATCACATTCAAAGAACTGAGTGGCACATCCAGCAAAATCACATGGTAGGGTCTTTATTAGAATGCACCACTCCACACTGCAGGTGAAGGTTGCATTGTGGTTGGTTTTTTTAATGCTCCCTGTTCTCCCATATGGTGTACATCAGAAAGCTTTTAAGCTTAGTCCTTTCCCGGGTATGCTAATTTTCCACATGCAAAGAGGCTTTTTAAAAAAAATGCACACAAGGGAGCAATACAAAAATGAGAGCCCTCACTTGCACTGCTATGATCTCAGAAAGACTGCCTTGCATTCCTCCCTACAAACATGAAGAGCAATGGTGAAAAACTAGTCACTGTTCACCTCCCACTTCTGGATGTAAAAATCACCACAAGTTTCTTAATTTCAGGCATGGAAGCCCCTAGATACAGTACATCAGAAAATGAGAAATGGGCTGAGGCTCTGTATCTCTCTTACAGCTGTGTAACAGCTGCAAAACACCTTGTCAAACCTCCTTGCAATATAGACGTGATGATAAGGAAGGTTTCACTTGCTGATCACTGCCTATCAGGTAGTCGATAAAGGAACAGAGACTGTCTATAAAAAGGGGGCGATCTTCAGTACACGAGGCTTTAATATTTATATCTGTAAAATGTTATACCTGTTCAGATATGCTACATTTAAAAGCAAACAGATTTGTGGAAGTGAGGCAGTAGTCAGATGAGTAAACAAGAAAATGCTTGCAATGACGCTCCGCTTTTGCCATGTTGTTGTTGTTGTTGTTGTTGTTGTTGTTGTTGTTTTTACTCTCACTGTGCTCAGAGAGTTGTCATGTGGCAGCAGAGAGAGAGAATCATCATTGTCATCTGCTATATGGTAAACCGCCCTGCGATCCTCAGATGAAGGGCAGTATAGAACTTTAAGTAAACAACAACAACAGAGCTCTAGAAACTGCACAAGCAGCTCCTGTTGGCTAGCTAGCCTTGACACAGTATCGGCCAACTGCTGGTCTTTTCCCTGAGGAAAAAGACCACAGAGCTCAGTGCCTGAGTATGTGCTTTATAAGCAAAGGTCCCAGGTCCAATCCTTGGCATCTCCAGGTAGGGTTGTGTAGCATCCTAGAGAGCTCCCTACCAATTAGCATGGACAGTACTGAGCTGGATGGGCCAATAGTCTGATTTGGTACAAGGCTACTTCCTTTGTTCCTACGTTCCTTAGCAACATGATTTGTCAAGCGTGGGCTTGCCCGAAAATATATCTGACAATTGCGGCTCCCACAGAATCTCTGTCTAGCAAGTGTAGGCTCCCAAAGAATTCAATCTGACAGTTATTTTCAAAGAAATTCAGTTTGCTAGACAGTCGTCATTGATGGTGTCATCGTCTGTGGTGCCACTCTTCTCACATTCACTCCTGCTATGAGACGAGGAGACAGAGATCTGCGAAACTGTAGCATGGTTTCTGCAGCAAATCAATCAAGCAGGTGCTAGAATACCTTCAGAATTAATTTTGGCACAGATCCACTGACTTATTTAAAATATGTCTCTTTAGCAGCACAGAATCTACAACCGGAAAGCGGATGTAACCAATTCTGGCAGGTAACTCTATAGTCTTGAGAATTCAAATTGCATTGCATTTTTGGCATATATTTTACCATGTTTTGAGGTAATGGAGCTGTAGCTGTAGCACAGAGCTTGACAGCATAGAACTGTGATTTCCTGCACAGACACCCAGCTCTTTATACCAACAGAGAAAATTTGCACTGTTAAAATAATCAGATTTATTTTTCCTTAAATCCAATAAACAATGGTTTGGATATGTGGAACAGATGGCTACAGATAGCGTCCTCATTAGTATCAAGTAAATGCAGTACCAAACAGAGAGCAGTCCTATAAGATTGTAAGGGCACTCAATATCTCCACCTCAAGTGATCATGTGAACTGGCGAGTGAAATACTACTATTGCTCCCCATGTGCACCTGTGGTTCTGTGAACCTAGAGAAGGGGTAAGAGAAGAAAACTTCAAGTGATAAAGAAAAGTTTGTCACTAGAGAACCACATGTAGTTTCTTTTCTGTTACTCCCTACAGCTTTCGGTTTGCAAGGCACAGCCACATTGGCCATGCAGACCTCTAATGCTAAACACTATAGCAACATGTTAGAGTGCAAAAGTCCAATGCGGGAGAGGAAACCTAAGTAGATACCTACACTGAACAGAAGAAGAGCCTTGCCCAAAGGTCTGTCTAGCACAGCATCCTCTTGGATAGGATGGCCACCAAATCAGGTGGTTTTAAAAGAGGATTAATTCATGGAGTGCAAGGCTTTCAATGGCTACGAGTCAGGATATCTATATTGCCTCCAGTATTATAAGCATCATGACCCCCATCAGGGAGATGGGGAGAGATGCCCTGTGTGTAGACTTTCCATAGGTATCTTGTTGGCTAGTATGTGAACAGACTAGGTGGGTCTTCGGTCTGAACCAGCAAGGTTCTTTAATGTTTAGGGCAAGACATTTCAATAGTTGCTGCAAAGAAACAATTTGATCCACAGAGGAAAATAGCAGATCCATGAGAATATATTGCCTCAGCAAGGCAAGATTTTGTATTTCCTATGTCCTAAACCTCACTTATAAAAAAAACAGAGCAGGATTTTCATTCGTTTCTTTGGTTTGGTTTTGCTTACTGCTGCAGGTGCATATGTACAAAGGCACAGCCTCCCTGTCACTACAATTCATGTCTGTCCTCCAGACACCCTTTCCCTTCCCTTTGCCCTTTTCTTCCACTGGATTTCCTCCTGGCTGATTTAATAGGCTACAATTGCCCTACAGCCTTCCATGCAGTGACATCATTGTAACGCCAGCAGTGCAGGCCATTTCCTTGTTACCTTTCGGTCAACATGCCTGCCATTTTTGTGCGTTGTCTGAGTGAGAATAACAAGCAGCGGCAAAAGCAACCTTCTCCCCCCTCCCCAGCTCCCAAACAGTGGCATAGGGGAGGGGGATTCACATCCTCATTCTAAAAGGTGAAGGGGAAAAGATGCAGTAGAATGTAGCCTAGAAGTTCTATTACGACTGCCGGATTTGTTGGCATATGAATGGGAGCAGAACATGCAACATGAGTAAAAATGCCCTGGACCAAAGATTCACAAATGAAACCAAAATATGTCAGTGAAACTGGTAGGACATAATTAAGAATCACTATGAACATTTAGTCATCTAACAATTTTAATGGAAAAGGATATACCATCCGAGTTTATATATTATTGTTTTTCGAAGATTAGCAGATTTTAAATGAGAGAGCAAATGAGACAGATTCAGCCATGAGTATTCTTGATCATACAGTATTGCTATTCACACTTACCACCTGGGCCTTGCTTCTATTAAAACTAACATATACAACTACTTCTTGCTTGCCCATACAAAAACACTGAGAGTCAGTGACAGCTTTCTTTCTACACAACAGCCAGTTTCCAATGCCCCATCACACTCTGGCAAGGACAACAAATGGAGCAAAGAATGGGGCTATTCTGGTGCCATTAACCTGCTTGAGAAGACCTGCACTTAGTTGTGTGGGAAAGAGTAAATGAGCTGCCATTCATCCCTACAGGGAATGGTAAAATGCTGCACAAAGTTTGCAAGGAAGACAATGCCTGCTTTTCACTTCCGCTGCTGGGTGCTATGGCCTCAACTCCACTGGCAGTCCCATGGGGACACAAGATACACACCAGGGGTATTGTTAGTCCATTGGCCCAATGTTTCTCTGCTCCAAGTCCACCTGGCAAATGTAGGGGGTGTGAGGATGTGTGAGTGCCATCACCCCACACTTCAGCTGTGTGGGAGGGAGAGTGGAAGCAGGAAGGGAGAAGGCTACAAAGGCACCGGGCCACATCCTGTGAACTGGTTCCTCCACTCTGGTCCAAATGCCTCTTGGAAACTCCTTGTTCCCAAGGCACTGTATATGGGAAATGGCTGCCTCTACAGGCAATTACAATGACACAGGAACCAGAAATAGTAATTTTCCAATGGCATTTGAGGCTTTAAACTGTTGATTATGGGAGCAAGTTAGCAGCTCTGCCAATTAATTCTAGTGGGCAGGTGAGAGAATGAGTTTACCCAGATGGACGGCAGGGGCAGAACTGCTTACAAGAGGGATGCAAATGTTCCCAGGTGGTGTCATGGCATGCTTGGGCAGCGACAACATTGTCTTGGCCATGAGGACGCCTTGCTGGTGAAGACTGAACATACACATTTGGTGCTGCTGGGTGAATGTTATCTGGAGGCTCGCCATCACCCAGAGGTAGAATGAGGAAGACAAGTTCAAGATCTGCACTAAATGGCTGAGCAGCAACATCTACTTGCCCCACAGATACCCAGCTCAGACCTGCACCACCTGTTCATATAGCTGCTCAACTACCTTCTGAAAGGCTGAAGTGTCATAGTCTCCCTTTGCTAAGAAGTGGTACTTTCTTCCCCAATGGAAGGATCAGGGCATAGTATGGAAGCCTTTTCACCTTATTTCCATTTAAATCACCAGCTGAGACTTAACTCGCACCCAGTTTTTTCCATTCCAGTAGTTATTTCTAAATTTGCATATATACGCATCAATTAGCATGCACACGCTTTATGCAAATTTTTGTCCTATGGGTGTGTGCCTGAAATCTTTAAGAGCACACCTGCCAACATCCTGCAGTGTAAAGGTCCTTCTTAAGCATGCTTCTAAACTGTCATTTTTCTAGTGTAATTAATAAAGTCTAAAGAAGCAAAATGGGGAAATGGCTAGTGTTCAAACACTACAATTTTCCTTCTTCTGTAAGGAACAGTAAGCTTTTCACACCTTTAACTCCTGGCATTGCTTCTCCCCAGACAGTGGAAATTGCAGAAATAATGCAACATATCTCTTCCTGTGCAGTGTAAAGGAATTATATTAGCATCTGAGTTCTGTATTTCTAGTTAGTACTCTCAATTTCTTTTAAAAAGCAAAGCAGGCCTAAAATTAAAAGCATATATTTTGTGTGTGTGTGTGTGTGTGTGTGTGTGTGTGTACAACACAAATTCAATGGATGATCAGCTGAAGGACAGCTAATATTGAGGATGACACATTTCTCCCTTAACCTTAATTCACTTTTTTTTCTGCAGATTGCCCTGGGGCCTTTAGCTTTTCCGTCTTCTCTTATTAACACTAGCTCATAGTCGCCAGACAAATGGAATCTATCACAAAGTGTATCTTAGAGCCCTACGGTTTCTGTTTTCACAGGGAAGAGCCATCACTGAGAATGAAGTGGAAGGGGAAAGCTAGTGAGAGGGAAGAATTGCCTAAAGTGCGTGTATTTTCACATTTCAGAGCTGCAGTGTTAGGCACTGTTACACAACCAAGAGATTTTTTTTCATCCAGTTTTGACAACCTTAAGGTATAATAGGTTTTTTTTGCAGAAAGATATTATGTATGACAACTGTTTCCAAACTGTGTGGCTCTGTTACTAATTTTGGGTGGGGAGGGGGAAAAAATACAAGTAACCATCAGACCTAGTGTTGTTGCTGTTGTTATTGGGGTTTGTTTTTTAATGTAGCGGTTACCAAGGAAACCAAAACCTCCACATTTCAATAGGTAGCACATCTTGCCTCAGTGCTTAATCTCCAGCTACAACAGCAGTTGATGGATGTGCCTCAACATACCCCTGAAAATGAAGGAAACTAGGGCAGGGGAAACTGCTGACTTACACTGGAGCCAAGATGAGGAATCCCGAGACACTGGCAATTTTGAAAGTTGCAAACAAGTAACATGACCAGCGTCCTTCAAGAACCCTGAAGGTGAGATACTGCCCAGTCTCCTGGAGCTTATAGTGCAATGTTAAGGGTAGTGAGACAAGAAATAGCCAGTGCTCAGTGGTGGCCAATGTCATCCCAGCCTTTGGAATGCTTTCCCCAGGGAAGCTCACCTGGGACCCAGTTTACAATCTAAAGGCATCTTCTGTTAGGCGATGTGTAAATTTAATAAATAAAAATAATGCCTAGTTAATGAGAATATGAGCGGGTATTATGTATACACTGCTGAATGCCAAAATAGGCTTCAAAGTGATTTACAAAAGTCAACTGCACAAACATTAGAATTTGAAGCCCCATAAACAATCCCATTAAAACATCATCGTTGTCATCATCATTATTAAATCCATTTAAAAATGCAACAAAACAACTCAGCAATTAAAACTCTGGTGGAGAACAGCATGTGTTTATCCCTCTGGTCTAACGGTCCTTAGAATGAACCCCACAGACCCCACCCAGGAGTTTCTGACACATGCCTATTGGAGCCCATTTATGCTAGCACAAAATGTCTCCCTGAAATGCCAAGGGGTCATGAGGTGAAGCTTTGAGAAAATCAAGCTTGACAGCAGGATTTGAACAGACTCTCTATGCCGAAATTCAAGCAGCTTAAGCATTCAGCCCCCCCTGATGAGACACCAGAAAAGGGATCATAAATCATGGATTGTGTTAAAATACACAAAATAAGTGGCATCCCTCAGGGGCCAGTTCCAAGGTCACTTTTGTGAGCTTCATTAGCAAAATGAGAGGGGAGAAACAGATCATCCCACACACCACTTCTGCTCCCCTCACAAATTAAAATAACCTATGTGGATGAAATCTCTCATTGAACTCTTTTTAGGTTTCAGGTATCCAGGTTCATGGGCCGGCAAAAACCTTGGGCTAGGGGTAGATAAGCAGACTGAAGGAAAAAGGCTGAAGGGTAAAGTATCAGGTTGAAGGCTTTAGTCTGGTGGGCACAGAGGAAGATGCGAGGAACTTTCCTGAGTGACAATCTGCTCAAAGTGAGAGAGGGCAGCGGTTCTAGGAGACTCATTTCATCCAGAGGCACCAAATTGGTCCTCTGGTGTCATGTGACCTTTCAGGATCTTGAGATCATGGTCTGTGGTATGATTGCCTTTGATGGACCTGCCTGAACTTCACTCTTTTGGCCAAAAATGCTGGTGACACAGACAGCTGGAAGAAAATACTAATTTAAAACAATTAGCAGATGTAGACTATGGCTAGTGGAAAACTATGGTTCAGCATTGTGGCTGTTAAAACCTTTAAATACGGTATCAGTCACAGAAGCTTCAGAGTTCATTATGGTGTTTAACAGAATCACAGGATTGTAGAGTTGAAAGACCCCTGAGGATCATCTAGTTTAACTCCCTGCAATGCAGGAATATGCAGCTGTCCCACATGGGAATTGAACCTGTGACCATGGTATTTATCAGCACCATGCTCTAACCAACTGAGCTATCCGGTAGTTTCAGAACTTCCCTGTTTCCTTCAAGGCATTCTCACCTTGCTTAGGTGGAGTTGGGGGACCAGCAACATATGAATAGCCACATGTTTCTCATCCCCGTGTTAAGGGAATGATGTGATTAATTTCTCAAATCATGGACAAAGCTTTAAGATGGTGGCAGGAGTTCAAAGTTAGCTTCTGTTCGGTCTGCTTAGATGAAACCCAGTAAGAACGAGATATTTACCTACAAGACAGAATAACTCAGCTAAGTAAACTTGCATCTGACACTTTTGTTTCCCAAAAGCTGCCCACATGTCCACTAGCATGATGTGTGCTATTTGGGATGAATCAAGCTATTGATTAATGCAACTGATTAGGCATCACTGGAAAAACTGGAAACGTATATATCAAATTATATGTGAAGGCCATCTCTCTCTCATTTAAGGATTGCTGTTTTTCTGTGACTCATCATGATAATCACCAAGCAGAGGCTTGACAACCATATGTCAGGAGTGCTCTGATGGTGTTTCCTGCTTGGCAGGGGGTTGGACTCGATGGCCCTTGTGGTCTCTTCCAACTCTATGATTCTATGATTCTAATGTCAATGCAGAAGTGCTCCTAAGCCACATCTAAGTGAATAGTGAACAGAACCTTTAAGTGAAACAGTCTCATTCTTTCTTCACATCCCACCATATTCATACAGATTTAACAGAGCTTGCCACTGGAACCCTTTTCTGTGGCAGGCCTTTCCACCACCACAGTTGTGATTCAGTCAATGTTGGGGGGGGGGGGCTCATGAAAGTTCTCAGTGGGGTCTCCTCAGTGAGGTGGGATGTACAAACTGAGAATTCTCTCATTCTGCCTCTGACATTGTGGGATGCCATTTCAAAGGTAAGCCTATAAGCACTCCAATTGGAGAATAGCCTCTACCAAAGGCAGGACTTTGAAGAAGCACAAACTCAGGAAGAAAGGGAGAAACTTGCTAAGAGGAAGGCATGTTTGGCAAATCCTCACCACAATCAACTCCCACCCAAAAACCTATATCCCCACTGTGGAAGGATGTGTGGATCCAGCATTGGCCTCCACAGTCACTTACAGACATGCTGTTAAGACCACATTCATGGAAGACAATCTTACTTGACTACAAGTGATTGCCAAAGAAGAAGATAGCAGCATAGAGTGGGGGGCACTGGGCCCTTTACTTGCTTTGGGACACTGGCAAATGCCTGATCCCACAACCTTTGAAGCCATCCCTGCAGTCTTATGCTATCCTGCCGCCTGCTGTGGAGCATCCGCATCCCACTACTGCCACTTCTGGACAGTCATTTGTCCTTCAGTGCCTGTGGTTCACTGTCAAATATGAGAGTTGTAGAAGTCACTGCTGGGATCCATCATTTATCTTGTTGTTCAGATCTAAGCCGTTAAAACATAATAGTGCACAATATAGAGCATAAAGCACATTTAATTTGGTATCTAAGTCAAGGGGGTGGGGAGAGACTAATTAGAAATCTCTCGTTAGGGAGCTTGCTCTAGCTGGCTGTTGACACCAGTGATGCTGATAGGAGGGCATATTCTCAACATGCATGCAATAATGTGCTTCACATTACTTTAACATCCTCTCCATGTGTTATTTTAATTGAGGTCTCACAATTTTTAATGTGTTATTTTTATCCCCATCTCGGAAAACTACAAAGCATATTGTAGCATCTAGTCAATTTGCATCTTGGTCAATGACAGCACAAGTTAGCAAAAAGTGTGTCTTAAGGCAACAGCACATATTAAAAAATAAGTACACGTTATAATAAGCCATGTAGTCATTTTCTGCCCCTGAGGACTATCTAACACATAATGGCTCATCAAAATATTGTATCTGTGAGCTACTTTTGGAAGAGCTTAGGCCCTGTAACAACTTTGCCAGTCCAGTTGAATCTCTATCATTTTAAAAGGATGCATCTCAGAATAATATTATTGACTGCCTGGTGGCACAGACAATACACATGTACTAGTGTTATTTTGGACCAGGTTTCTTGGGGAAGGGAGAAAGAGGGGTTGGGCAAGTTATAGAGGGGTTGCAGTGAGCTGTGAGGGGAAGGGGAAGGGAGTTGGGCAAGTTACTAGGGTATGGGGTGAGATGTGAGCATCTTAGGGATGAACTATGGGGGTTGGGGTGAGATGGCTGAAGGGCTGGTGTGGGTGCAGGCAGGCATGGGTGGTGAGCAATGCAAGCAGGCACAGCAGCCCCTAGAAGACAACATTAAGTTAAATGGTCTAACCTGATCTAAGGCAATTACCAATGATCAATTAGGTTTACAGAGAGTGGCAACAATATGAATCATGACAGAGACACTCTCACACAGCACAAATAGAAGAGCAGTAATTATTAAGGAAAAATCAAGATTTATTTTTCCATTTGCCTGAGCTTGGATCCTTGAAAGAGAACAAGGAGGCAATAAGCAAGAGGCAATCCCTTGAGGCACAAGGTCAGCCACTCTCTTGCTTTTGTCATAATAGGGACTACAAATGGTAAGCAGCCTCTCCTGCTCCCACATTAACTGATGACAACAGCAGCCTTGAGTCATAATAGGGTTGCCTAGAGCACCCAAGGCTTGCCCCAGCCTGGTTCAGTGTGCTCTGGTTTCTTGTCAAGAGAAACCTCTGGCTTTTGAGACACTTAGGCGCCTCTTGCTCACAGTATTCTCCATCTTTGTCAGCTGAGAGTGCTGCCAATAATATATGCCCACCCATTCCATCACCAGAGGTATCAATTCTCTTTCTTCTTTCAAAGTGCAAAGTAGTTTCAAGGTGGGAAGAATTCATCTTTACTTAAGTTCTCAACTCTTTGGCTATCTGGGAGGCCACCTGTAGGTTATAAACCATCACTGGCCAGACCTCCTACCAGAGGAAGCTAATTGTATATCCTTCTGAAACTGGTAAACACTGCATATGCTAGTCTAAGCATCCTCTTCTTCTTCTATTTTGATCATGTTAACACAGAAGAGTAATCCTTCTAAAATTAGGAATCTGCTCCAGTAAACCACATCTAATTAACACTTTTAGTAGCTTGGTGGGTTTTTGGTTTCTTTTCTAACAAAGAATGATAATGAACTAAGTTCAGGGATCCGTAGGATCTAAAGATGCCAATCTGCGCATTTCCTCCCAGAAGCCTGCATTGGAATGACTTGCACTTGCTTGTTTAACTTTATCAGCTTCTGCAGAATATTAAAATTTTCCTCCAATGCATTCAGTCATTTGGATAAAGGGCCATGCTTTACCCCCTCAATGTCCTCAGGCCTCCTTCTCACATGGAAAGCTTCCCCTATCACAGCCAGCTGTGATGGGAGCAAATTATCTATTCCCAGAGTCAATAAAGAGAGGAGGTCAGTGGCCTAGAAGGAGAGGGATGTAGAAATTCAACAGCTGCCCTTGGCAACCCACACTTTGGGCAACTGGTAGGAAAAGTCTCATTTTTAGAAAGAATGTTGAGCATACACTCAGAGAACTGGGGGACATTTTCTACTCATTTGTTTTTATAAACTCAGTGAAACTCTTTAGAGGCTTACTGTAAAGCATAGATCTGGCACATTAGACAAAGCGACTCAAAATGTTTAATACTGGCATGACAGAATAAGGCCCTGGAAAGAATTAAGCACTACACAGCAACAGTAGCTCATGGCATTACTGGATTCAATATAAAAAGGTTTTTGTTTTTGAGAAAAGGAAGTGCCAAACAAAAGCGGTAACCACAAAACCTTCAGAAGCTGCACCTCTCTGACTATACAAAACACAATTATCTGGCAAAGCACTTCTGGTTTTAAAGAACTGGATCACCTTCCATTCTGCTATTCAGGTTAAAGAAATACTATTCTGTAAATTGTGCATATTGAAGAAAGAGTATGCAGAATACTGGATTATAGCACCATTTAGAACGTATCTGGGATGGAAATCTTTTCCTGCTCTTGTGTAATAAGCTAGACCATCAAAGAGGCAGTTTCATTTTGATGTGTTAACACATAGGGTATTGTTTTGAGCTGGGAAAAGGAGAATTCAAAATATGGCATTTCCCCACGTGGTCTCAGGTGGTCATATAGAATTCTACCACCCCAGTCTACCAGGTTATTTTGTATAACCCCGTAGAACAGCCATAACAATTTACAGTATTGGCATGTTCACTAGTTGAGCTGGTACTGCCCTCTCACAAGCCTGCTTATTAACATTTTCACATAAGGAGTTGTTTGAAAGCATTAAAAATGAAAATAATGTTAAAAAACACCAAATGTCAAGGTGGAAAAAATTGCAAGAAGAAAAGGCATTTAATTCAGAGGTGCTACATTGAGGAGACATGTGAAAATTGAAGTGATATATAAGGTGGTCAACATCTAAAATCCATCTAAGTGCAGCCATACTTTATCAGCCTGCTTTTTTAAAAAAAAAGTCAGGTTCATTTCACAATAAGGAGCTGTGGATCCTAGATGAAATGAGGAATTAAGTGTTTTCTCTTTGATTGTGTTTTAAAGACATATTTTAAAACAAAAACAAATGTACAAGCAGGATGGTGTTTGGTCTCTTTCTCATCTGCAGGTTTGTTCAATGCATATTTTCATCTTCATGGATAAATACAATGCACAACACAGTGAAATATTTGAGGTTCATTTAAATGAAATTGCAAAATATTTCAGGAATCAGCTTCATTTCCTTTTTGTCCCACCCTTCCTTTCCCAATAAAATGTTTCCAGTAATGTTGCATTGCTGCTCTTCACCTCACTTCTGCCACCACTTCAGGTCATTCCCCCTGCCCTTCGTAAGTATCATTCTTATAACACACACACACACATGATTTCTACCAGGGTGACCCAAGTTCCATGACAAGAATAGCTGCATCCTAAAATTTGAATTTCTCTTATTTTCCAGTTACAGATAGGTAGCCGTGTTGGTCTGCCATAGTCAAAATAAAAAAAATCCTTCCAGTAGCACCTTTAAGACCAACTAAGTTAGTTCTTGGTATGAGCTTTTGTGTATCTGAAGAAGTGTGCTTGCACACGAAAGCTCATACCAAGAACTAACTTAGTTGGTCTTAAAGGTGCTACTGGAAGGATTTTTCTTATTTTCCAGATTACTGTATATAACTTGTACTACAGTGGAACCTCTACTTACGGACATAATCTGTTCCGGAGGTCCGTCAGCTGGTCAAAATAGGATGCTAGAAGAGGCATCTTTTGTGCGTGCGTATTTGGCGGTAGCGCGTTTCTGCACATGCACAGATGGCAGAAGCCATTGCTGTGCATGTGTGAATTGTGGCAAACCCAGTGTTTACTTTCGGGTTTGCCACGGACGCAACGTGGAACATCTGCGAGACAAGGTGTATGTAAGTCGCGGTTCCACTGTATTTCTCAAAACGAATCTACTTCTTCTACTTACAGGGGAGACATAAGGAGCTATCCCGGGCACTGAGGTTCTCCCAACTACTGGAAATCTACTG
Source organism: Podarcis pityusensis (assembly GCF_964106645.2). Classification (NCBI taxonomy): domain Eukaryota; kingdom Metazoa; phylum Chordata; class Lepidosauria; order Squamata; family Lacertidae; genus Podarcis; species Podarcis pityusensis. The sequence continues at coordinate 74,729,326 of NC_138032.1, read as the reverse complement.
GGATTTCAGCAGGTATTGCCTATGCACTCCCAAGCATCTCTTTGCAAACTGTTATTTGGCGTTTCTCATGAAGAATAGATGTTACAGCCAGGTGTGGAGAGGTCAATGGCCTCCCATGTGAATAAGTTAATAACATTCGGCTGCTGCCAGTATGTCAAAAAGAGAATGATGGCTCTACAGAGACTTCTCCAGGATTTCTGTTGCATCTGGTCTGTATCCTGTTGCTGTAATGACTCCCTATTTTTTAAAGGCACTTAAGGCACATAAAGACAACAACATGTACTTTTTGCAAGAACATTGTGTCTGAAACATTTCAACCATGATTTAACTAGAGTGCACCAAGCAATTATTATGTTACAATGATATCAGAATGCATCTGAGTAGCCAACATTTGCTAAGATGTCTTCATTGCTTTTTCTTCTCTGTCACATTAGTACTGAACAAGTGCAATGGTTCTGTCATATTTCATGTGGGGAATATACGTACATAAATATATTTAAATCATATTCTGGAAAGGGGTTATTAACACATTTTCCTTCCACTCAACTTACCTTGAGCTGACAGGAGTGTTAGATTCTCAAGGCCTGACAGGTTTCAAACTATTCACTGCTGGAAAGAAATCTCCTGAACACAACATTCCTATTATTACAAGATATTTTATCCTCAATATAACTATACCCTGAATATGAGGTAGGTGGAATATTTGCAAGAAACCATTACTACCTGTTTCTGAAGAAGGCTTCAGATTCCCCAAATGTAGACAGCAGAATGAGTTTGACGAAGCTTTCTCAGACACCCCATATTCCTTAAGCTGCCCCATGTGCACTCTGAGAAATCGCAACATTGTACAAAGGAAGAGGATGTTCTGCAGAACATTATGCTGCTGTTGAGGACAGTAATGATTTGTTAGCTACCCAGAGGTCACTTTATGCTGAAGGAGAGGGACAGTGGATAGATAGATAGATAGATGATAGCTAGCTAGCTAGCTAGCTACATAGATAGATAGATAGATAGATAGATAGATAGATAGATAGATATAGATAGATAGATAGATAGATATCTCTCTCACACACAAGAACTGAGACCTATCAGGTGTAGAGCCATTATGGAAATAACTCAATAAATGTCACTTCCATGTTCCCAAGCCAAAACATTTTCCTGCCTAAGGTGGGGCAGCAAACGGCACCCCATTCCAAGTCAAGGAGCATGGTGTCCACAGCTGACTAAGTTATTTTGTCACCTTGTGTAGAAAATCCCTTTCCTTGACAAAAAACAATAATGAACAAACAATAATTTCTTACCATTCCATGACATCCAAAAGCATTTGCCTGAAGCAGCTACCTTAGTCTGCTAACGGTAGGTCCAGTCCTGCCTTCTGGGGTGGTGAAAACACATCCTAAAGGCTATGGGAAGTTTAAGTGAACAGGTCCCTTCCAGCACACAGCTGAGGAGCAAGGGTAAGGTATCAGATTTGTTCTGGTGCTTAAGCACTCAGCTGAGCAATGGTTCTAGTTGAAGCAGGACTGGGAGCTCTCCTTGGTCCTGCAGACACTGCATTTGACATCCTGAGGCCTGTTACAAGTGCTTCTCCAGAACCAGTATGGAACAGTAGCAAATATTTGCATTGTTTACCTTGTACATAACTACCTACTCTAGCAAGGTAGAGTTCTCGTACCCCACAATATTTCAATGAAGGAAATTCCAGGCTTTTGAGCATTGGTTGAGAGAAAATGGTATGTCCTTGGACTTCCCCCATCAAAAGACAATGCCTAGTTTGAAGCATGGGAAACATTTAATGGCACAGGTTGTAGGTCACAACAATATTGATTTGCCTATCATTCATACTTGTGACCACTGCTGTTTGATTAAAGGCCAACTGGCAAGTACAAACAGGAATCTGATGAAGTAATTTTTTTAAAAGAAGAAAAGAGAAGTGATATTGCACAAAGTCATGGAAAATCAAATTGACCTCCCCCTATCTAAAAGAGAATGTTATCCTCAAACCATCCCTGGTAATAAACCATTTTTCCCACTGTTTCCAGTGCTGGCTAATTAGAAATCTATTTGTGTACTAACAAACATAAAAGGCCCCATTTCAGTAAAAAGTTTAAATACAAGGCTCAAGCTAAAGCAGAGGAGTTCTTGGGGTGTAATTTAAATACTAATTAGGCAGTTTATGAGAAACCCAAGTCTTTAAGAGTTCACAGACACTATGTCAGCCGAACAATGCAAAATCGCACATTTTATGTAACCGAGTCCATGTGTCACTGTATTACAATTGATAGCAATTGGGCTGTGGTTTATCAGCCCCTTCTTAGAAGACTCAGTGATCACTGGTCTACTAAATGAGACCTGACAATATTGTTATTGCTCTCCCAATTATGTTTTCTTATTCATCTCAAGCAAACTTTCCCAGTTTTACAATGCAAAGAAAACCAGGATCTGGCATAGAATTGGGCTCCATGATAAGTTACACTTTCATGATTTTTAAAACAAGTGGAAATAATTGCCCTGGAGGCTGTGGATGCTAGTTGAAAGTGGAAGCATGTATCTGTTCAAGGCTTAAGGATATACAGTACAACCATATGATCTGTGTACTCAACAGGACTTACTCTCAGGAATGTGTGGCTAGGGTTGCCATCTAAGTCAACGATGTTCTTCTGCAAGTGGCAACCCATCTTTTTAGACATGGGGTTGTCTGACAGCAATGGCAGGAGGGAGAAGCCCTTGTTCCCAAGCCCTGCATGTGTATACACACACACAGTGAGAGACCTCCTCCTGCTTTGTAAATCTCTTCACTGCCCTCCCCTTCCAGTTAATCACATAGTCAAAATAAAAAAAATCCTTCCAGTAGCACCTTTAAGACCAACTAAGTTAGTTCTTGGTATGAGCTTTCGTGTGCAAGCACACTTCTTCAGATACACTGAAACAGAAGTTGCCAGATCCTTCTATATAGTGAGAAGGTGGGGAGGGGTATTACTCAGAAGGGTGGTGGGAATGGGAGATTGGCAGATAGCTGAGATGAGCCTGCTGACGACTCTTAACGACTGTAATAGGTCTTACAGGAAAAGGCAAGGGGTGAGAAGGTGAGAAATGGCTTAGTCATGTATAATGGGATAAGAATCAAACAAAGCTGTTTTACTACAAAGGAATTTCAGAAATAGACTGGAAAGAGAAGCTGCTGAATTGCAACTCATTACCAAACTTAAAACCATGGAGAGACCTGGTTTGAACAAAGACATTGGATTCTTATCCCATTATACATGACTAAGCCATTTCTCACCTTCTCACCCCTTGCCTTTTCCTGTAAGACCTATTACAGTCGTTAAGAGTCGTCAGCAGGCTCATCTCAGCTATCTGCCAATCTCCCATTCCCACCACCCTTCTGAGTAATACCCCTCCCCACCTTCTCACTATATAGAAGGATCTGGCAACTTCTGTTTCAGTGTATCTGAAGAAGTGTGCTTGCACACGAAAGCTCATACCAAGAACTAACTTAGTTGGTCTTAAAGGTGCTACTGGAAGGATTTTTTTTATTTTGACTATGGCAGACCAACACGGCTACCTATCTGTAAGTTAATCACATGGCCAACTTCTCCTACTGGCAATGTACAGCAACTGCAGGCATCTCCAAGCAGGAACCAGAATGCAGCATTCTACAGGAAGCACAAAGCAATACTACCCAAGCAGCCATCACATTTTCACCCCCCACCCCACTTTAGGTAATAAAAACAATCTAAATGTACAAATATACAACAAACAACCCCACTGTGCCTGTAATGCATAAATGTTATTTACTTAACAATACTGACAATAACTGCATGTCCACATTTTCACATGAGTGTGTTTTCCCCCAGGCCTTTAAAAATGTAGTCCTGGCAATAACACTGACAGATCTTGCCTTAAACAGGGAAGTTAATTTACACATAATCATAACATTCCACACCTTCCCACACCATTCTTCCACAGATATTGTTTTTTTTTCTTTCAAAAGAACACTTCTGGTACTTTGCTGTATCATTTCAGCAAGCACTAATAAATTACCTACTTCTATTTCTACTTCTCATTTAGAAACAGAGCCTGTGGTGTAGGACAAAGTATATCACCCACAATATCTTAACTATTCACAATGTCTCAAACAAAAAAAGTGTGCATCGTTTTACATTAACACCAAATATGACACACACACAAAACCCCCGTTTAATATGCATCACATCTTTAACATCTCCATGAAAGCAGCACTAAATAATTTCCTTAATTCTCGCTGGCATGTAATGCAATTTGAACAAGATTTGGTTAAAACAATCCTGCCACATTTCAACTGCAACCCTAACGTTTATTGATAGATCTGCCCAACATAATTCCCTTACCCAACAGATATCGCCACCTGCAAGTAATTGCTTAATTTTCTTTGGGATTTATCATTACTATGCTGCATAGACACCGAGAAATGGGAAAGCTGTAGCTCAGAGGTGGAGCACAAGGTCCCAGGTTCATCTCTGACATCTCTGAGTAGGCTGGGAAAGACCCCTGTTCTAAAACCCGATAGAGCCACTGCCAGTCACTGCAAACTGTAGACTAGAGGTAGACAACCTGTGGCTCTCCAGGTGTTGCTGGATTCTAACTCACATCATTCCAGACCACCTGTCATCCTGCTGGGGGTTGGTGGAAGATGGAGTGCAGCAGCATTTGAAGGACCACAAGTTTCATACCACTGTTGTAAATAAATACTGAGCTCGACAGACCAATGAACTGACTCAGTGGAAGGCAGTTTCCAATGTTCCTGTGATATGATCATTTAAAAAAGAAACCAGATTTTCCATGTTGGCAAGATCTCTCTCCCTCCCCCCTGCCCCAGCACAGGCAAATTACTGACACTTTTGCCACAAAATTCCTGACTAGTAAATATTGAAAATGTGCTACTTGGGGAGGCGGCAAGGAGGCTAGAGAAAGGGTTTGTATATTATTGCTTAATTTGTTAAAAGTCGGGGGGGAATTAACAAATGCAAATCACAAACTCTAACTGCATTTGCTCTTTCCCATCAACATTAATAACTATTTGAGCCATCAGAAAGGCTTGATGATACAAAACCACATACACAAAGGAGACTGGTGGGACCTAGATTATTGCTATCTTTATCTCATATTACTTAATCTGGCATTTTGTATTAAATTAAGTTTGACATTGCTCCTCTGTCTGCCCCTCTTATTTTGCTATAGGGCCTTCTGTTCAGTAGCCCAGCATGACTTAACAGCCTTTGCTACCACATGCAGACAGAAGTCAATATAACACCATGAATATTTAATTTGATTTTGAACTGCTAGCTAGCCTTACTTCATTAGTATTTTGTTGTTGTTGCATAATTCATTATTTAATTCCAGGAATCATATTGTTCTGGAAAAAACAGTTAATGATGTCCTGTATTTCTTATGGGATCTTAACTGTCATTGTGAAGTAAAAAGCAAGCATTTGTTCAAAACAATTGTTCCCACCATAAAGAATTTTCCATCCATGAGATCTTTAATGTAGACCTTTCATAGAAACTTTTTGCTATTCTGCATGGCAGCATGTCTAATCAAATATTTAACCAAATGGTTACATTTAACCAAACTGTTCATATCTCCTGAAATGTTGTTACAGTGGTACCTCGGGTTACAATCGTTTCAGGTTACATACGCTTCAGGTTACACACTCCGCTAACCCAGAAATAGTGCTTCAGGTTAAGAACTTTGCTTCAGGATAAGAACAGAAATCGTGCTCCAGCGGCGCGGCGGCAGCAGGAGGCCCCATTAGCTAAAGTGGTGCTTCAGGTTAAGAACAGTTTCAGGTTAAGAACGGACCTCCGGAACGAATTAAGTACTTAACCTGAGGTACCACTGTATATGGGTATTTAATGTATTTTCACTTTTTATTGTATATTGTTTCCTCTCTTTATTGATAATATTGGATTATGCCCAACTTTCTTGTGTTAACTTCATAACCAACTACTGTACTCTTCCAACATTTCCATTAATTTAATTAATAGACTTGCCTCAGGCTGTCTGGGCAATGGGGAACATTATCTGCATATAGAGCAATTCTGTAATCATTTCCCAAGCATTCATCATCGAGTCGTCTGATGGCCGTTCTGAAATTGTATTAATGTGCCACAGGGCCTACTGTTCCTTCTGGACTCTTTTATTATTAGTGTGGAATGCTGAATCAGCCTTTAAATCGAGATTACTATTCAACAAATAAAATCTATTAGGGCCAGTGACAGTCTTTAGTGGGTCCTTGGCCTGGTGCCACTGGCAGGCCCTCTGTCAACTTGGTCCATTGCCAAGTGCTGCTGCTCCCATCACAGTCACCATGCAGTATGGCTGTTTGCTGCCATTGCCTGTCCCTCCCCTGAACCCTCTCTTCCCTGCGAATATGCGGTGACACATATATGGTTACTATGGGAACCAAGCTGGTTCATTCTACAGTGGATGGCTGCAAGGGTAGAGTCCACAAGATGCCATGTGTGATGACATCAGACAATTGCCTCTTGGGGGATGTTGCCACCCACCACAGAATGGAGCTAAGTGTCGCCTCAGCTTCCATAAGAAGTGCCACTACCTCTGGATAAACATTTTACAAGGAGGAGGGGGCCAAGGTAAGTGACTGTTCAGAGTGATAGCAACAAGCAGCAGTGATGGTGGTGAGGGTGGCTTCTCTCAGCGAGGAAACCACCAGAAGGCCCTCGGCGCTGGACCTCAGTGTCCGGGCAGAATGATGGAGGTGGAGATGCTCCTTTAGGTATACTGAACCGAGGCCGTTTAGGGCTTTAAAGGTCAGCACCAACACTTTGAATTGTGCTCGGAAACGTTTCCTCTTAAATCTAATTAAGATGGCCAACTTCCCCTTTTCACATTCTAAAACGTCTCTCTAACTTTTCTGTTCTGAACCAACTTTCTCATCCTGTCCCCAGACCTTATCTCATTTCTTTCTTTTTCAACCCAGTGTTTTATTTGCCAAAACTGGGAGGTACAGGTCAGTTTGTATTGAAATCCACAGAAGAACAACACCTCAAGCATGCTTAGCACATCCCCCCTCCAACTGTAGAATATGGGGCTTGAGGTGGGGGTTGGACCAACGGGTTCAACTACTTATTTATTTATTTATTTATTTATTTTGTTTCTTCCCTCAGGTTCAACAATTTTGATGGTGTAGTGTTTGTTAGTTTTACACAGAACAAACACTAAATTGCACACAGTTTTTCTTTTCTGCACTGCCACAATCCAACATGCTCAGGTACAAATGATTTTTGAATATTTGAGCCATTTTTACAGTTGAGCATTGTGAGAGAAACAAAACACATCATGTATCAAACAGAATTGCCAATGATCTTTATGTTTTCTTTTTATTGGCATTTGCTTTGAAATAACAAATTGGCTGGCAGATGTAATTTTTTATTTACATATTGCTTCAGTCTACTATAAGGGGGACTGATGGGATTTACATCCCATCAGGCTGCTGAGGTTCACCCCCCCCAAAAAAAATCATTGGGTCTATCTTTCCCCCACTTTTGCTGCTGCCAAAATTGGTGGGGTCTTAGAGTGCCAGGAAAAAAATGACTGAGGGTGAGGAACGGAGATAGAGATAGATGATAGATAGATAGATCACATACGCAACAAACAAGTGAAAATCAAACTCTAAAGCAAAATAGTCATGCTCATATGCAACTAGGCTGCACTTAATGGTCCAGATTCATGAAATACAGGCTTTCAGAGTCAGATTTACAGAAGGCGGCTTCTCAGCTCTCCCAGCGCAACATCCATTATACGTGGGCTTCTTGCCATTTGCTCAAAATGGCTTCTATGAATGTTGTCCAACTGACAAATTAAAGGTCTTAGTTTCTCTTTTGGTTCTAACGAACGGCCAGCACTCCCAGCCCTTGCTATCACAATGACCACTCCAAAGGAGGCAAATTAAGAAGAGCACTGAGCTTCAAAGCTGGTACATGCACACAATTTCATAGGACCCAGTCAGTTGAAGTGCTGCTCAGAATGGCTCCTTGCTGCCACTACCAGGCACTGACCTTAACCCCTTCCTCCCTGCAAACATATTTGCCAGTGGTGGTGATCCTTGCTATGAAAGTTATTGACTCTGTGTTCTACAGTGGGTGGCAGCGATATGTGGTTCTGTGACACCTAGTAAGTTGAGCTGCACATTATGGACAGTTGTGGGATTGACACACAACTGCTTCTTCCAGTGCAACACTGTGTTTCTGACAACAAACACTTCTGCTCTTATAAATATGGGAAATGGTGTGCTCGATTGGAAGGCGCATGTCCATGTATACACACGTCTCATTTGACTGTATAATGTACAATGTACAATTTAAGCAAAAAGCAGCTATGTTTGTTCCATATAAGAATGGGAAACGACGTAGAGATTTAAATCTCAGCCTGTTTAAAAGACCCCAATGTGCAACCTTGATAAGGATTGCAGTCAATTAACATAGTTATCAGCCAAATGCATATGGTCTAGGCTGAAACAAGGCCACTGTCTCCTATACTCGTACATAATTCTCTGCTGAAAGTAATCACATGGTAGCCATGGTTACACAGCATAGATAAGAGCTGTAATTTTTGTCTAACAATGTCAGAAATGGGAATGAATTCAGAAATGTCTGATTTCCTTTGTGCACATGAGCATGCGCGTGCACACACACACATACTCCTGTTCTGGATTTATTTTCATTTGTCACACAGAGGCTTTAAAAATAGCAAAATAAAAATATGTGTCCATGTTTAGTTTTAAAGACAACAACAACACATAACACAAGGTGCAATAGTTGCCACAGCACAAATTGATTATTATTTTTCCTAAAATGAGAAGCCCAAGCCATTTAAAGACAACTGTTTCAAAAAAATTTAAAAGCACCATGTGCAACACTCATCCAAAGCCAGCTTATCAGAAGTGCAACAAGTGACAATACATCAGCTGGCACAAATTCAGTTGACGACTTCTGGTTATGAGCAAGCTTGTAATCCAAATACACGCCTACATGAAAGTCCAGTTGAACCAAATTAGACTTGATCCTGAGTAAGCCTGCATAGCATAGGAGTCCCAAGTACTGTAAATGCAGTGTTTCCCACCCCACCCCGGGTTATACATCTGTATGCTTATCAAGTTGTATAGAAATACTCTCCCCTCAAATCATCCTATGCACCAGTATCAGCAGAGTCTGAAAACACTGAAGATTAGAAACTAGTAGAAGAGAAACAGTGGCTCTTGGACAGGAATGATGTGTGCTGGGTGATTTATCTATTTGGCCAATCCATAGTCTAAAGCAGGGTTTCCCAAACTTAGGTCACCAGCTGTTTTTGTACGACAACTCCCATCACCCCTAACTACAAGGACCAGCAGTCAGGGATGGTGGGAGTTGTAGTCCAAAAACAGCTGATGATCGAAGTTTGGGAAACCCAAGTTTGACTCTAAAGCCTGCGTCCACATGGTTGAGTCTCATACCAGTCCATCTAACTAAAAACTGACTACTCCAGGTGCCAGTGGCTCTCCAAGGGCTCAAACAGAGGATCACTCAGATCCCTCTTCCCTGAGCATTTGCTAACTGGAAATGCCAAGGATTGAAACTTGAGAACTTGAGAACTTCTACATGCAAAACACGTGCTCCATCACTGAACTACGATTAAGCAAAATGGGAAAAAATCCAATTGACTCCACCCTTTAAAGGAGGGTGGTACACACATGTGGTAAATATATACATGGACTTAAATGAGGAAAGATCAGGGTTAGGTCACCTTCAGGAGCTACTTTACCTCTCCCCAGGGGTTTAGCTTGGCCAGTGCACTCTCAAGGGGAAATTTTTATAGTCTGGAGAATATGGCATCAGCAGATTGAATTGCTGTTATTGATTCAGCTACACAGTGAGGTTACCCAAATGCACAACCAAAGAAGAGTTAATCAGAGATGGCAGCACTTGGCGGTGAGATAGGATGTTACTTCAGATAGATTTAGATACCACAGAAAGCAAAGGGTCACCCCCTGCTTTTTTTTTGCTTGTCAAGTTTTATGTGTGTCAAATTCATTTGCAAACCCCATAACCACTCTCCAAATTAAACCAAGATGCTCAAAAGGAGGGGTGGGGTGTAAAATAAAGAAAAAAGAAAATGCATCTTATTTCATAAACGTGAAGCATTGTGGGGAACTCAGTCTATTTAAATCTTACCTATTTGTAGACCATTTTTCTATGCCACACAGCAGTGTTGGCCAAAATTGGGCAAAGCCACAAGACTTTACTCCAAAATTATCTGCATCTACTGAATCATTACTTAATGCACATGCTGCAGGAAATGATGTTTTAATCCAAAATGAAAACTTCAGTCAGTTTACAAAAGGGGGGAAATGAAGCACAAATTCAAAGTTAGAGCCTTTCTAGTTTAACTTTAAAAATGATACAGGGGTGTGTAATGATGTGATTTCATCACATTAATTGGTACACTGAGTAGGTGACTGGAGTTCATGCTATTTTTTGTCGGGCATTTCACAGTAGATGGACTGTGAAAAACAGGAGCAATTCTAAATAAGAATGCGCATAACACACTATCATATAAACCACTCTGCAAAAGTGCTTAGGTTCTTGTCTACTATTCCTACACACTGTCTGCCCTCCACTTTTATTCTCACAACAGCCCTACAAAATGCCACTATTTTAATAGTGGAGGGTTGAAGGGAAATGATCACAAAAGATGCCCAAGTCTCAGTGATTGTTGACAAGAATAAAGATATATGATGGAACTCCCCAAACTGGTTATTCCAAGGAAAGAACTACATGCCACAAGAAATGCAAGGCTGCTGTTGAAAATGGCATTTCCCTGTTGAGTTCCATCCTCCTGCTCCATAATATATTATACAAACAATGCAGTATCTGGGTGTCTCAACTTTCTCCACATTTTGTCAGCTGCCACACTATTTAATGACTACAGGTCACAGGTTAAATTCTGCCAGATTTTGCAAAACCACAGAGGGGGTTTGATTTGGTCCAGAGCTGCCGTTTTCCATAGAAGGGCCGTGCTGCTTTTAAGCATTCAGTTCCACGCTGAAACGGTTCCTACTGAAGTTATTTGAGAACTGTGGCCAGAAGCAGTTTGTCCTGTGATACCACACAGAACGTGTCTTAACGCCACTCACTCTGCTAGAAAGAGACAGGTAGACCAGCCAATGACCCCTGGAGCTCAGGGACATGTAGGAGGAGAAAAGGGTCAGGAAGGGCTTTGAGAAGACGTTGGCGGCATTGAGGAATTTCCTTGACTTAGCCAGTCATGGAGACGTGCACATATATTGTTCTGGGCAGGGAGTCCTAAAAGTTTAATGACAGGCATTCTGGGTATTTGCATCACCGTTGTGCACAGAGGAGGGGGAGGAATAAGAGACTGCACAACAGGGGGCAGAGACCTGCCTGTATGATGGATGAAACCTCCAAACACAAATGTGTACCAGGTGTTTCAACAGAGGTACAGCTAAGTTCCCTTAAGAGGCTCGTTCCCCACTGCCAGCTCACGAAGAGGTGGAGAGGGAAAGGGTATTAGAAACAGCACCAAAATTATACATGCGCAAAAGTGGAGTAGTTGGAAGGCGTTAGAAACATGGATGCAGAATCCCATTGCAACTGAACTCATTCACAGCCTGACTACAAACGATTAAGGTGTGTTTTTCAAGCCTCGAAGGGTCAGGGCTTTGCACAAGAGTTATTTATGGAAGTCTAAATTAAGGACACAGCCTCAGGACATCCCTTCCCCCTTAGCCTGGCTTGAAGGGTCACACAGGCTTCTCTCAGCAAGAGCACAATGGTTATGACAGCCCATTATAGGGACCAAATAAAATACTCCTACAATGTAACCCACCCCTCCTCAGTTGCTGGGAGCGGGGAGTGTTTTACTCCCCAACCCCAGTGCCTTACAATTGGGACAAAAGGCCAGAAATCTCACTGCTCTTCCTAATCATGGCAATGCCAGAGGGTGGAGTGTCCAAGCTAGAATGCTGGGGTTTTTCTCTGCAAGCCTTTAAGTAAAGCAGAGTTCCTCACATGAGTTCCTCCCTAACATCCATCCTTCTGTGCATGTGCATGTGCATGTGCATGTGATATGCACATCCCTAGGGCCAGACAACAACCTGTTCATATTTGTTTTCTCTTATTTGCCAGGAACCCCAAATGCTTTTATTGCAATAGGAAGGGCTAAATATAATGGTTTGAGAACTCTTGGGGTAAATGCCATGTTTTGCTCCTGGCAGTGAAAGAGAGGAAAAAATGTCAAGAGCTTCTCTGTCTGGCTGTAAAGCAGATAGATCTCTGAAGGCTTGAACTGAGTGTGCCTTACCCGGTCACCATGATAATAAAAGAAAAAGACTTGTGACAGTAAAAAGTCCAGGCTTGAACTGGCTTTTTATCTTTGCTTTTGTGCAGAAAATGAAGCTATCTGTTTCTTCCATTCTTGTCAACCACTGGTTCTAATGATTGCACATAGCGGCAATGCATTCTGAGTAACTAGAAGGGAAAGATGGAGGTGCCTGCAGTTGTTTATTGCAGTGCACAGCACAGTAATCTGTAGTGAAAAATAAACAAGACAAAGGGCTTCTCTAGAACATTCCATGGGCGTATATCAAAACACTGTAATTTCTAGAACTAATGGTTTGCCACTGACTGACAGCACCTAAGAGATAATGGCTCCAATTACCTATTTAATAATGCAATATTTTTTGTTTTTTATGGCATATGTATCAAGGTTCATCAGAATATGGCACAATGTTAAGTATGCTGTAAGCCATCCTATTTTGCAAGCAGCTGCTGCTGGGCTTTTCTTATATGAACAGTTACCTTTCAATTTGAGACAAAAAGAAAAAGGGAGAAAAGGATCTGCTATTGGAGGCTGGGGGGTGGGCACTGGGGTGAACATGCTCAAGAACATGGTCCCCTAGCATTTTTACCAACTGGAGCAATACATTAATGTGGTTTGGTTGTTTGGTCTGTAGGCACCAGGACATGTGCTTAGGACCAAGACTCTGACTTAGAATTGACTTTGTACCAACAGGACCCCTGCGTCAGGCTCTACCTAGTAACAGAGCCTGGCCACAGACAATGAGATAACGGCCCTGTGCTGCAACCACTCTCTGGAAGCTGGTTTGCTCTACGCAGAAGGGGAAGCTTGAGGATTCTTCAACCTTAACCTCCAAATCTAAAAACACTCCCTTATTATTAGCGTCCGCATTCAAATAGGGCAATGGTAATTATATACATTTTGGGATGTTAGTAGAGGGACTGGCACTGGTCTTATTGGCTAAATGGAACGGTGCCAACCCTGTACCAAACTTAGGTGACAATCTGTATATAAATCCTTTCCAATATAGCCTAAAAACATAGCCCCAAAGCAGTTACTTTTGCAATACCACCAACTGCCTCAGGAGGGTCAAAGTGAGTTACCTGAGGGTCTAGCTGAATGAGTTACCTAAGGGTCAAGCTGAACGGTGCGAGTAATCTCTCACCTTTTAGCTTGAAAGGGGGGAATGTGGTGGTGGTCCAAAGGGCCATAATGAATGTGATAACATGAACCCCTATAAATTCTTGAGTGTGCTTCTAATACAGAAGTTATGATAACCTGTTGCTTTATGAAACTGACAATTTTGCAAGTTGCCACCCCCACTGGGGCAGAAGTACAGCTAATATGTTAATCCCAAAGATAAAGCTCATAAACTAGAACATAAGTTGATCCATGGTGCAAATGGCTACGCGTAACACAGGTTCCCAACATGCACACTAACACAATGTAACAGATCACAGTGAGAATCAAAGCTTAGTTAGCAATGCTTATTGCGCATGTGTATTAAACATGAAATGAGGTAATGATGTACATGATCGGTGAAAATTGAAATCCTTTGTTTGAAATGTTATAAATACCACTGCCTGGACCCCTGGGTGTGGTTGTAGTTTTGCGAAACAATTTGAAACTGTAACCTACTGCCTAGCAATAAACAACAATGGACTCCTAACTCCTCATCTCTGAGTTTTATTGGAGTAAACTCAGAAGATAAGCCATTTTTGGCTTACAACATAAGGAAGTACTCCACACAGCTCATAGTTAAACTGTAGGACCTGCTCCCATAAGGTGTACCAATGGCCCCTGATTTGGATTATTTAAAAAGACAAATTGATGGGAGACAAGGCTATCAATGGTTACTAGCTGTGATGGGACGATGAGCTGCTTGTGTGTAAAATCCTAGTCCCTCAGAGTTTGGTCAAGTTTGCAAACCTCTGTCTGTAACGGAGCCCCTTAAACATGGCTCCGTCAGTCGCTGGCAGATTCCGACAGTGGTTGCTTTCGGAATCGCTTCCAACATAAAAGCTCCTTAACGGAAACACGTCTTCTGGACTCTCTGCGTGACAGTTTCCGGCGAGGAGTGGGTGTCCCTACAGGAGGTCCTGAAACCTCCCCACTGTTTTCGCTGGAAGTGTCTCTGAGCCATCCCTCCAGCTCCCTTTCCCTCAGCTCAGCTCCTCTCCCCCTACTGGTTCCCTCTTCAGCTGCTGAGTCTCTCCCAACCTGTGTGAGCCCTTTCACTTCCCTTCCTTCCGATGGCAGTTCCCTGACATCCACCTCCCCTCCAGGGCCCCCTTCATCCCCTCTCGCCCCCTCCTCTACGGGCGGTGAGGAGGCAAAACCCCGGAATGAACTTCCTTCATCTTCCGATGTCCCGAACACTTCTCTCCACCTGTTGCGGTTCCTGGTCTCGAAGTACTCCTCCTCCTCAGAGTCCATCTCCCCTTCCCCTTCCGATTCCGAGAATCCTTCCAACTCCTCCTCCTCATCGGTGGTCCCAAAGTATTCCCTCCGGAACCTCTCCACAGGCTGAGGTTTCCTTGGGAACCTTTGATGGAACGTTTCTATCAATACCTCGTCATTGATATCTTCTGCCATTACCCAAGTGTTTTCTGACTCCGGTTCTCCTTCCCACGCTACCAAATACTCCACCTGATCCCCCTTCCATCTGGCGTCGAGGATTTCTGCCACATGGCTGCTGCATTCCCTTTCTTCTATGACCGGTCCCCGAGTGGCCATCCCTTCTCGTCCCCCCTCATACGGTGACAGTAACGACCTGTGAAATACTGGGTGCAGTTTCATGTGGTCGGGTAACCGGAGCCTGAAAGCCACTGGGTTGACCTGTTGAATGACCTCAAAGGGACCCAATCTCCTGGGTCTTAATTTCTTACAACCTCCTTTGAACGGCAACCCTTGGGTTGACAGCCACACCCTATCTCCCACCCTTATGGTTTCACCTTCCCTTCGGTTCTTGTCTGCCTGCCTCTTGTATTCTTCCTTCGCCCTTTCTAAGTTGAGTTGGAGCTGACGATGGATTGCTTCCATTTCTTCTACAAAATGCTCGGCTGCCGGGACACCCCATCTCTCCCCTTCTCCCCCTGGGAAAGCCCTGGGATGACACCCATAATTAGCCAAGAAGGGGCTCATCCCTGTGGACACATTCTCGGCATTGTTGTAGGCAAATTCCGCCAGCGCCAACTTTTCTACCCAGTCATTCTCTCTGTCATTGACATAACACCTCAGGTATTGCTGGAGGACCCCGTTTGCTCTTTCCGCCTGCCCGTTGGTTTCAGGGTGCCGGGCAGTCGAAAAGTTGACCTCCACCTGCAGTAAGCTCATGAGCTTCCTCCAGAACCTGGAAGTAAATTGTTTTCCTCGGTCTGAGACCACCCTCAATGGCACCCCGTGCAACCTAAAAATGTGTTCTACAAATAACTTCGCTGTCTCTTCCGCCGTGACTGCATGCGAGCAGGCTACAAAGTGGCACATCTTTGTTAGTAGGTCTACCACCACCATGATGGCTGTTTTCCCCTTGGACTTCGGCAGATCAGTCATAAAATCTATCGACACTGCCTCCCAAGGTCGTTCTGGGGTTGGTAAGGGTTCTAATAGCCCCGCCGGTGCCCGCCT
Organism: Podarcis pityusensis; assembly: GCF_964106645.2. Taxonomy (NCBI): domain Eukaryota; kingdom Metazoa; phylum Chordata; class Lepidosauria; order Squamata; family Lacertidae; genus Podarcis; species Podarcis pityusensis. Next base: position 74,713,339 of record NC_138032.1, on the reverse strand, counting down.
CTCCCCTTTGGCTCGCTGGCATTGCTCACACCCTCTTACATACTCCCGTACATCTTCCCTCACCTTAGGCCACCAAAATTCCCTGGTGACCAACCACATGGTTTTGTGTTGTCCAAAATGCCCCGCCGTGGGGCTGTCGTGCAACTGCTTGAGTACCCTCCCCCTTAAGTCTCCTTCAGGGATATACAGTGCCCCTTTGTAATACAAAGCTCCATTTCTTTCCTCGAAACCCCCTGGTTCCTCTCCCTCACCCCTAAGACCTCTGAGCTTATTCTGGGCGTATTCATCATTCTCTGTTTCCTCTACCAGTTCTCTTTGTCCCACCAATGCCGCCCCACACACCCAGCGGTCCTCTGGAATGACATGTCTCTCTTCGGGTGCTCCCTCCCCCTCCAAATATTCAGGTTTGCGTGAGAGAGCGTCCGCCCTAATGTTCTCTGGGCCTGGCACGTAACAAATCTCAAAGTTAAATTTGGAGAACTCCTGGGCCCATCTCACTTGCCGTTGGTTGAGCACTCGTGCCGTCCTCCAATACTCTAGGTTCTTGTGGTCAGTGCACACTTGCACCTTATGTTGTGCGCCAATTAGCAGGTGCCTCCATCTCCGGAACGCCTCATGAATGGCTAGTAGTTCTCGGTCATACACCGTGTAGTTCCTCTCGGATTTGTTCAGCTTTCGCGAAAAAAAGGCACACGGTCTCCACTCTGACTCCTCCTTCCCTGGCTGCAGAAGCACCGCCCCAATAGCTCTGTCTGATGCGTCAGTTTCCACTCTCATCGGTTTTTGTAAATCCACATGCAGGAGTTGTTGTTCCGAGGCGAAGGCCCTTTTTAGTTCCTCAAATGCTCGCTCCGCCTCCTCAGTCCAAACGAACTTCTTCTTACTGCTGAGACAGTCCGTAATGGGCGCCGTCAGGTGGGCAAAGTTTCGGATGAACTTACGATAGAAGTTCCCAAATCCTAGGAACCTCTGCACATCCTTCCTTGTTTTGGGTGTTTTCCATTCCAGCACCGCCTGGACCTTGCCGGGATCCATGGCCAATCCCTTGTCTGACAGGCGATACCCCAGGAATTCCACCTCCTTGGTATGAAACTGACACTTCTCCAGTTTCACCCACAGCTGGTTGGCTTGCAGCCTGCTCAACACTTCTCTGACGTCTCTCACATGCTGCTCCTCATTCTCAGAATACACCAACACGTCGTCTAAGAAGGCCACACAATTCTTGTAAAGCAAAGGCCCCAGGACGTGGTTCATAAACGATTGAAAGCACGCGGAGCCTCCTTGTAGGCCGAAGGGCATAACTAAATATTCAAATGCCCCCAAAGGGGTGAACATGGTGGTTTTCCATTCATCCCCCTTCCTTATTCGTATCAGGTTGTACGCCCCCCTTAGGTCCAGTTTAGTAAAAATCTTTCCCTTCCTGACCCTTGTCAAAATGTCGTCAATCCTGGGCATAGGGAAAGCCACTGGTTCTGACACTGCATTTAAGGCCCTGAAGTCACACACAAGCCTCGGCTTGTTCGTGTTTTTTTTATCCACAAAAAACACTGGACTGCCCCCCACCGCCCTGGACTCTCTGATGAACCCTCTCTTCAGGTTCTTGTCAATGAACTCTCTTAGCTCCTGCATCTCTCTGTCTGACATGGCGTACAGCTTGCCTACAGGGAGCTGTGCCCCAGGGAGTAAATTGATTTGACAGTCAAAGGGTCTATGCGGGGGTAGTTGGTCAGCTTCCCTTTCGCTGAAGACGTCGCGGAGATCTGCGTATTGTCGTGGTACCTTCACGTTCTCCATTACTTCAGTCCCTGCTAGGGTGGCTTGGGCCCCTGCCAAACCCTTTCCCTCTTTGCAGTGTTCTAAGCAATGTGCTGAACCAAAAGAAACCACTCTCTGATGCCAGCCCACCAGCGGATCATGTAACGCTAGCCAGCTCATCCCCAATATAATGGGAGCTCCTCCCAAGGTGGCCACATTAAACGCTATCAGTTCGGTGTGCCTTGCCACCTTCATTATCATTGGGACGGTCTGCAAGCTGACTTCTCCTCCCAACAGCTCCCTGCCATCGATCGTGGTCACCTGCAGGGGGTTGCTTAAAGGGATCGTCTGTATCTGGTGTTCAGCTGCAAACTCTTTGCTCATGAAATTGCAGGAGCTGCCTGAGTCCAACAGCGCCTTTATCTTTAGAGGGTGTCCGTTTGGCAGCTCTAGCGCCACTTCTATCACTAGGGCGGGTTTAGGAGGTTCTGGCGTGGGCACTTTCACTGCTCTTTGGCCTGGCTGCTGTGCCCCGACGGTGGCAGCCAGGCGTTGGCTTTTACTTGCTTCGGTATTTCTTCCTCTCTTCCCTCCACAGCTCCTACCATCCCTTGCCATTCCTTCCTCTGGGGGCAGACTCTGGCAAAGTGACCTGGCTGTTGGCAGAGATAGCATTTCCGGGCGCCTTTTCCCTCCTTCTTTCCCCCCTCACTGGGCTTTGAAACTGCGCGCGCGCGCGCTGTTCCGATTTCCATCGGCTCTGCCGGCGGGAAAGTTGGCTCTGGAATGTCTGGAATGCGGAACTCCTTCCAACGTTCCCCCTTCCCTTCCCGCCTCTCCAATGCTCTCGCCTCCTGGCGCGCTCCTATGGTCAGCGCTGATTTGGTCAGCTGGTCCATAGACTCCACCCTGGGCGCCCGGGAAAGTTCGTCTTTCACAGCCGAAGAAAGCCCTTCTTCAAAGAGCATTTGAATGGGTTCCGCCGATAGATCCCACCCCAATTTATGGATCAACATGGTGAACTCAGTCCAGTACTCACGGACAGATCGGCTCCCCTGTTTGCAAGCCATTAACTGTCTGCGGACCACTCCCTGTTCAATATCGCTGGAAAACATCAGATCCATGGCGCGAAAGAACTTCATCGTGTCCTTTAGGACGTCACTATTCGCTGCCATCAGGGGTCTAACCCAGTCTCTCGCCCCCTTTTCAAGATGCCCAATCACGAAAGCCACTCGTGATTCCTCGTCAGGGAATTCATCAAACTGCAGATTGAGGGCATATTGCATCTCTGTCCGAAAGCCATGATAGTCTTTGGGCTCCCCCCCAAACTTCTGCACCAATCCTGGTACCTTTCTGACGAGCTGGGTGTCTTTCCCCTTTTTGTCTGCATCCTGAGCCCTCCTCTCCTCAAGCCTCGCCGTCTGCAGCGCTAGCTGGACCTCCAACACCCGGTACCTTTCTTCCAGGCTTGGACCCGCTCCAGCTCCTGCTTCTCCGGTTCCGGCTGGGTTGCTCATGATGCCTTCTCCTGCACAAGCTGCTCACGAAGACTGTCGGAATGCTGTGATGGGACGATGAGCTGCTTGTGTGTAAAATCCTAGTCCCTCAGAGTTTGGTCAAGTTTGCAAACCTCTGTCTGTAACGGAGCCCCTTAAACATGGCTCCGTCAGTCGCTGGCAGATTCCGACAGTGGTTGCTTTCGGAATCGCTTCCAACATAAAAGCTCCTTAACGGAAACACGTCTTCTGGACTCTCTGCGTGACAGTTTCCGGCGAGGAGTGGGTGTCCCTACAGGAGGTCCTGAAACCTCCCCACTGTTTTCGCTGGAAGTGTCTCTGAGCCATCCCTCCAGCTCCCTTTCCCTCAGCTCAGCTCCTCTCCCCCTACTGGTTCCCTCTTCAGCTGCTGAGTCTCTCCCAACCTGTGTGAGCCCTTTCACTTCCCTTCCTTCCGATGGCAGTTCCCTGACACTAGCCATAACACTTATTTGTGTGTGCTACCTCTACTGTCAGAGAATAGCTCTTTCTGGGAATTGTAAGTGGGGAGAACACTGCTTCACTATTCAAGTCCTGCCTGGAGGCTTCTAATTGGCATCTGCTTGGCCACCGTGGGAACAGGATGCTGGGTTGGATAGACTTTTGGTCTGCTCCAGGAGGGCTCTTGTTGGGGTTGTTGGGTGTATATGCTGCAGAAGCTCAGTTGAAGCGATTAAGCTTACCACAGAAAACAGCCATTTAGCGGAGTTGTCTGTACTAGGCCAACACCAACATAGATATACACACTATTTGCTAATAATAATAATAATAATAATAATAATAATAATAATAATAATATTTTATTTATATCCCGCCCTCCCCAGCCAAAGCCAGGCTCAGAGCAGCTAACAACAGTAAAATAATACAGCATTACAACAGATGTTACGATAGTCTTCTCTCTCTGAGCCCAGAGAAGGCTCTTTGCTTCAAAGTCCTTGCTGGGTTAAAGGCCACAGCCAAGTCCTGATTTAAGTTCCAACTTCTTCCTCAGACAATCTCTTCACAAAATTCTTCACATGTATCCACAGTTCCGACAGAGAGCCTTCAACTATTCGCGATCCACACAGTATTCTGTAACCTGAGCCCTTTTATACACAAAGTTACTTTCCAAATCTACCCAGATAAGAGTGTCACAAGATGCCTGCAAGTGCATTGTGGGGGATGAGTCATTTCTGCTGACGCATGGAGAATTAACCCATTAGCTGCATTCCTTAACAGGCTCCTTCTCCATTTTTAGATTTTTCACAAATATAAGATCCACTGCTAAAAGCTATGCTGACAATGCACTCGAATTTCCGCATAAGTGTACATGTTAAACTGTAAAGGTCTCCAACTTTAATTTTGGCAACTTTAGAAAACGAACAAGCCACATTAGCAGACTTCATCCTTGTTGCGGGGGGGGGGGGGAGTTGTTAAGGGTATGAAATGGGGAACCTCCTTGCAGAAGGAAGTGGGAGACAAATTGTTGCAGCCTACAATTAAGCTAATTAAATGAATGCCTTGCAAATGCACTATAATGAAGGGGGGAAATCAAGTAAGATGATAGAAGTGTTATAATGCATTAGCATGAAAGGCATGCTAATTAAAAAGCCCTGGTGAGGCACAAAGAGCAGTGAATTTCCAAACTGGAAAGCTGTTTTGAATGTGCGCCAAGTTGCGAGAGCTTGACCCTACAACTTCCATTCTACGGAGAAAAGCAAATTGTGCAAAACGAGAGGGAAGTGAAGTAAACAAAATGCCATTTCTCTCTCTCTTTGACATCCGCCCAAGCCCTTATGTTTTTGTAGCTGTGAACACTCTGGCAGGGATTGGGAGAAGGGCAGGTAAAAGCCTGCTATCACTGAGTTGCAAAGATCCTGGAGGAGGGAGAGCAGGCAAAGGGGACTAGACAAGAAGGGGAAACAAGCAGTGGTGCACTTAGGTAATTTTGAACTCTGCACTTAATGGTCTTTTGTGGCAGCAGGGAGGATCTCCTTAGAAGGAAATGTACTGTATATTTCTTCCCTTGATATGCAGGATAAGTCAGCCTAGCTGCATTTGGAGGCCATCCTGCTCATTCTGCCACATGGACTCTCAGATTTCTGCCCCCAAGTCCTACCCTGACGGCACCACTGCAAATAAGAAGCAGGGCAGGGTCTATTATGCAGGGCAGAGCTTCAGCAGGTAGCAAACTAATGGAAGCAGGATTGTTGGAAGCATCAAAGCATTGGGTGAAGTCCAAAGAGATGAGGTGAAGAGAAGGCCAGAGGAAGGGATGTGAAAAATGAGACAGGAGAGTGGCTATGAACTTCAAAGGCAAGCTAAGCTTTGGTCTCTTCATTGATTTTACACAACCAGCCAAATATTTGGCTGCAGCCCGATGTTGCTTTGGTGGATGCTGCTAGCAAGCAGGAAAGTGCCCTTCTAGAAAAGCAGGCACTGTGGCTACAGTCCTGTGCTCAGTTGGATGCCAGAAGTGTCTAGGGCACACAAGCAACATGTTCTTCCCTGGCACTTTTGAGGCAATGTATTTTTTCCCCCACTCCACTGCTATCTTCTAAGTTATGGAAGTTCTAGGATCAAAGCTCCAGACTGGAGTTTGCATTAAAACTATTTTCCAGTTTGAAAATGTGATGCCTTTCTGCCAAGGTGTTATTGTTTTTTAATGCATAGCTTTTATTTTGACTCATTGTCAACACTTCCTTCATAATTTTGCTCCCCAATTTATTTGAAAGCTCATTGCAGGCAGCTTCCAGATTCTGCAAAATGGTTGTTGATTATTGATTGATTTATTTTTTAGCAGAGGAGATTTCCCCAAGAAATGATAAACCCAGATTAAATTAAGGGAGGTGGGGGGGTGAGGGATACTGGCAACAGTTTTGATGGATGATGTCATGTGGACACTGCAAAAACAAAACCCCACAACCCAAACTTATGTGCATGAGGATCGCTTGCCCACAATAAACACCCATATGGAAGCACCCTTAGTCCCAATGAACTCCTGATGCAATTACAAATAACTAGGTGAAGAATTAGCCATACACCACGTGCACAGACATTCAAGGTGGAATAAACATATTCATTGACAGTAAAGGGAGATCTGCACCAAGTTAAGAACTGGGTGCCTAATTTTGGCAACCAACCCCAAAGTTAGCATTTCATGACAATATGTACATGGAAAGGAGATGCGTGGGTGACTGTCACAAAGGAATTCCTGCACAATTCCTGATAGAACATTGTGTGGGCTGTTTCGATCATCCACAGACTAATTTAGAAAATTAAAAGGGTCATCTGGTATGTGTATGGGGACGGGATTTCAAAAGGTACTACAAAGGTACTACAAGAGTACCTCTACATTTTTTTTAAAAAAGAGCAAAGTTACATTAGAGTAAAGGTAAAGGTACCCCTGCCCGTACGGGCCAGTCTTGCCAGACTCTAGGGTTGTGCGCTCATCTCACTTCTGGGTCATGTGGCCAGCGTGACAAGCTGCATCTGGCGAGCCAGCGCAGCACACGGAACGCCGTTTACCTTCCCGCTGGTAAGCGGTCCCTATTTATCTACTTGCACCCAGGGGTGCTTTCGAACTGCTAGGTTGGCAGGTGCTGGGACCGAACGACGGGAGCGCACCCCGCCGCAGGGATTCGAACCGCCGACCATGCGATCGGCAAGTCCTAGGCGCTGAGGCTTTTACCCACAGCGCCACTCGCGTCCCATTACATTAGAGTAGTGGGAGATAAATAATTTCACAGCATGGGTTGGAAAAGAATTCTGAAAACCTATGCAAATTCTGAAAACCTATGCAAAAGGATTGCCTCCCAAACCTTGAATATACTTAGGTTTGTTAAAGTCGCCAGCCATGTTAACGTCCAGAGTTTGTTGATGTATTTGAAATAATGTGTTAATTCTCTCAAACTGATATAGCTAATTGGCCATATTTTCCTCCCTCCAAATGAAAACCAAGCTGATAAAAAAAACAGCTCAGTCTAAGAAACTGTATTTGCCAAAATCAACAGTGGTTCCTGCATTGCAGGGGATTGGAATAGTTGACCCCTGGGATCTTTACCAACTGTACGATCCTATGATCTGGGACTATCTATACCACAAGGATGCAGATGAAGTTCCTGGGAGCCAGCGATGCCCACATCCACTCTGGACAAACCCTCAGCAAAAACCTGAGCAGACATTCCAAACCAGCCATCACTATGAATAGATGAGAAGAATGGATGAGAAGGGAAATGCTTGCATGCGTGCTTTGATAGCGGTGGTTTCCCCATTGCGAATGAAATGCTACAATGGCTGTAGTTCTGCTGTCAGGAAGACAGAACAATTATTCCCAAAATCCCTCCAAATATGGCATTATTTCAGACCAAAGCCACAGCTTAAGCCCTAAAGTGCAAAATGAAAATAGAAATCAGAATGAAGCCAAAGGCTGCCATCAAGCAAGCACTTCTTGACACTGTAATGAGAAAGGAAATGGGTGCAGGTTTAAAATTGCACATAGTTCAGAGCAGAGTTGGGGAACGTCCCATCTCCCAGTAGTCCTAGCCAGCATGGCCAATATCCAGAGAGCTTTAGTCCAACAACATCTAGAGGACTACAAGTTTCCCAACACCTTATTTAGAGAGAGAAAACTGTGTTTATGGTGCAGCAAACAGTTTAAGTCCACTTAGACTCTAATTTCATTCCTAGGTTTCTTCATCATGAAATGACATGGATGAATATATATATTGGAGGAGGAAAACTGAATGACTCTCTTCCTAACTATGGACATCATATCAGTGATGACCAGGACACAACGAAACACAACTACTTCCATACACACAAGGGAAAGTGGGGCGCTTTCTTGAATAGCAGATTCATGTCACAATGCAAACTATTTATGAAACTGAGAGTTATTGCCAAAGATCCTTTGGAGCTCAGCTGAGCAAGGGAAAAATGGGTGGGGGGGCTCGCTGGGCATGCCCAAGCCCATGGGCACATTTTAAGACCCTAGTCAATATTTTCTTTTTTCAAATATATCATATCAATTAACTTCCACAAACTAACTCTTGATCAAAAGCCTTAGAGTCAAACTTGTCACGGAGCATCCTTGGGAAACGATATTGTTTTCATATTAAGTTGTACCTTTAAAAAAAACGTTTTGAGCTATACTACAAATTGGCAACATTATGAACAGGTTAGTACCAAAATTTCTGAAACATTTCGCCAGATACACTGAGGCTCGCACTCAGCTGAAAGACAAGCCATGGAAGTATTGCAGATGAACATAAATCATGTTCTCCTTTCATTGTGGTCAGACAAGACAGCATGGCTCTCTCCAAGCCAAGAACTGCATCATCAGAAAATGTGCTGTGATGTGTTAACTAGCACAATGTTTCTGACAATACAACCCCCCGGGGTTTATAAATCAGCTCTTCACTTTTTAGCCACAGTTTAGAAGCACAGATCTTACTACTCTCAAACTACAAGGCTGCAAGACTTCCACTTAAATTAAATTGTATTATTCCCTCATTTTGCACAGTTCATCATCATCATCACCATCATCCACGACCATCAGGGTCAAGTTCCCCAATCTGAGAAACCTGAAGGGCTGCTCCAAACGCTATTTTAAATTGACATGAATTTCAAGGCTGATGTTAGCTTCGCTGTTAAATGCTTATTATGTATCTGCTTCAGGTCAAGTTCACTTCTGAAGACTGTTCACTAGCTTTTGCCTTGGAAGTGAAATTAATATGAATCCTGGCATATATGAAACCATTCTAAAGTTACTTTTAAAGTTCTGGTGAAACTACTGAGATTTACATGAATCTTAATGCTAATTTTGGTTTCGGGGAAAACATTCTAACTACCACTGAGAAGAGAAGTAAAGAAAAGATGCCGTCAAATCGCTGAAGGAAAATGCATTAACAGCGCATGCAAGACAAAATTCAGATAGTTGAACAGCCTATATGGATAAATTTTAATAGGTATCAAACACATAGGTTAATGCTGTCTCTAAAAAGAATAAAATGGTAAAAGTTCACACATAGTACATTAGGTGTGTGATGTTATTATAAAGAGGAAAAATAGAATGTACAGATACTGGTTCCTATAATTACTTAGGGGTAGCAGTATTATAAAGCCAGAGTTTTTAATTCATATTTATGTACTGGATAAATGCAGGAAACAAGTCAGTTTCTATGATGCAATTTTTAACATAAAGCTTAAAAAAAAAACTTGGTAAAACTTCACTGAGCCATGTAGTCAGAAAAAGAGGAAAGTACCACAATTCACTTTCTTTACTATTTAACAGCAATGCTGGCCAAGTCCAATCATTATGTTATACCTCTTAAACTGAAAATTATCTCGGTTTGACCAAGGAAGGCCTAGTTTTGAGCTCTTCTCGCATAGCTTCCCCCACTCCTAGTTTCAAAATACTTTCTTAATAAGACTTCGCTTAGGACTTTTCGAACTTGTTTCTGTAATAAATTACTGAAATTTGAAGCAAAATGCTGACACCTATCAGTGGGTTCCTGGCCAGTGAAAGCTTGCAATCTGCGAAGGATCTGTAGAAAAATCAATAGCTAGCCATCTAGCAAAGCGGTTCTCATTTTTACCTCCCTTTCAGCAGAGAGAAACAGAGCTCATTACCAGGAGGGCGTTGATAGGTATCAACAACAAATTCAGACCCTCAGAAGAGGTCATGGGCTAAGTAAGGCCAAGACGGAAAACAGGCACTTACCATCTTCCTCAGAATATATATACTCCAGGTGTATCCACAATACCTGCATGTCAAGTTTTCCCTAGTGACTTATTGTTTTTATTCCATAACTGGGCATCAGCAATAAGAAAGCGATTAAGTGAAGTCAGGGGTGGCCAATGCCACATTCACTTACCTACAAAAGAAGGAGGGAGGGGGGAGAAAAAGGTTTGAGCTGGTTAATCACCACAGTTCACTAAGCTCTTTACGATCATGGCTAATTAGCTTTGACTCAAAGGAGGATTGCAAGGTTGCTGAGAAGGGAATAAATAACCTTGCTGTTTTTAATGGATCCAGACTGGCCTAACCCTAGGAAAACAAAATAAGGAAAGACACATTTATTGGGATATATATATATATATATATCCGGTTCTGTTTACTGAACAGCAGATGTTACAATGAAACAGGTGGCGGAAATATAAACCTTTTTAAAGCCCTTGGGGTGTTTTCTCAGGAAGCTTATAATGATTGTCACTAGATCTGTTGCAGCCTTCTCTTCAGAGTCTAACATGGTGCAAGTAGATGCTGGGATTGTGCCAGCAATCTCCTAGGCAACTGCCTGCTCACAGGAAGCCACAAATAGCAGCAGTAAACCCCACCGCACACATTTCAGCTTTCTACTCGCTTCTTGCTCCCCACCCACCCAGTCCTGCCCCACCCACTGCTCTCGACTCGTGAAACAAGCACACATTCTGCCCCAATGGAATTTCTGGGAAAGGGGGATGAGATCCATTCCAGCCCCTTTCTCAGATCTAAGCATCAGCTCTAGCAGGATGGTGTGTTTTATTATAAATTAAAGAAGGAAAAAACAGAGGAAGGAAACCTGTAAAAAAGAAAAAAAAGAGGGTGGGGAGTATTAGAGATTACTTCTGTGTCATGAAGCTATCACAACACTCTTCACACTGACTGAAATGCAAGGGGTCCTCCGGGACACATCAGTTACAAAGAATGAAAATAAATTAGGAACTGGATCTTTCCCATTAAGCACTCAGCAAATAAATGGACAGCGAAATGGCAGTTTCTGTTTTGTCAATTATTACATTTTATTTTATATCTCAGTTCACTCAGTATTTCTGTTTATAAACCACACACACACAGAGAGAGACAGACAGCCCAGGAGGAATAAACAGAAAAATCATACAATCTACTCCAGCTATTTTAAACAAATTTACATTATTTAGCTACATCCGAGAAGCAGTAACTGAGCTATTCAGTGTACACATTACCACAAAAGTGCTATTTTCATATCCCAGGCATTTCATGTTTTAAGCAAAGATGGAAATAGCAACAACAAAAGTGCAACTTGTATTGTACATCTATGAGATAAAGTGTCAAATACGTTGGTTTCCATTCTAATACACAGCTATTTTAAGTAAGTTATAATTAGCAACCTAAGAAAATATGGATTAAAGGGCTTATTTCTGAACAAACCATTTTATGCATGGAACTTTCTGGTGAACATGCTGAGGGAGGGCTGTAATCCAGCAACATAGATTTCTATAAACATCTAGGCATTTTATGGGCCGGGCCAAAATGAATATTTACCATATTTAATTACTTCGGTTGAAAGCTTGTTCAGCACTGATGGTCCAAAATATAGAAGGATGTTGAAAATAAGACTCTTCTGATTAAAATACAAGACGGCTTGTTGTAGGGTGGAAACAAGGTTAGCTACTATGTTTTGAACACTGAATTAGTTAACAAAACAGGGGTCCCATGATGATGTTAAAAAACCCATCAGGAGTACAGTTAATTAATAATATTAATTACAGAGAGAACTACATAAATGCACACTGAGCTTGCATAAATGGCATATTGGATGATGGTGTATTTTTTTACTGAGGGATACCTATGTGCACTCAATGCACACAGTGAACATCCAATACAGTGGTACCTCGGGTTACAAACACCTCGGGTTACAAACACTCCGGGTTACAGACTCCCCTAACCCAGAAGTAGTACCTCGGGTTAAGAACTTTACCTCAGGATGAGAACAGAAATTGTGTGCCAGTGGGAGGCCCCATTGGCTAAAGTGGTACCTCAGGTTAAGAACGATTTCAGGTTAAGAACAGATCTCCGGAACGAATTAAGTTCATAACCAGAGGTACCACTGTATATACAGGAAGTTTGGGGCACAAGAGAGGTGTCTTAGCAATCACAGTCACATTTTCCCCATCCAAATCCAACCTCCACACCCCCACCTGCTATTTGCCCTGGCTGGAAAAACCAACATGAATTACAATGGGGTGGGGGTGGGGATTCAGCACAGAATAGCACAATGGGAAAAGGTTAACCCTCCCTCCGCAGCACCACAGCACCCTGACTTAGGGGAAAGCCCATATCTGAGAGGAGGTATGGCAGCCATCTTCAAATAACTAAAAGGCTATCACAGGGAAGATGGAGCAAGCTTGTTTTCTCCTGCTCTGGATGCTAGGACCCGAACTAATGGATTCAAGTTACAAGAAAGGAGATTTCAACTAAACATCAGGAGGAACTTTCTGGCAACAAGAGCTGTTTGACAGTGGAATGGACTCACTTGGAAGGTGATGGACTCTCCTTCCTTGAAGATTTGTAAGCAGAGGTTGTATGGCCATCTGTCATGGATGCTTTAGCTGAGATTCCTGCATTGCAGGGGGTTGGGCTCGATGACCCACAGTGTCCCTTCCAACTGATTCTGTATCTCAGTGGCAGAGAACTATGTGCATGTAGGAGGCCCTCGGTTCAATTCCTGGCATCTCAATGCAAAGCTGGGAAGATCCTAGTCTGAAAACCTAGACTGACTAGTGATGTGACTTGGTGTAAGGCAACTTCGGTCTCGTTTCACCCACAGTCCTAAGAAATACTCCTAATTCATTATGGAGTCAACTGCAATCCATAATCATTTACAATACACCAAGAGCCCACAATTTTCTGTTTCTAATGCAATTTATATCACATTTTCAAACTCACACAAAGTACAGTACAGTGGTACCTCGGTTTAAGAACAGTCCTGTTTACAAACGATTCATTTTACAAACTCCACAAAACCAGAAGTAGTTTGCGAAATTTACCTCAGTCTAAGAACTGAATCCGAACGGTGGAAGGGCACCAGCGGTGGGAGGCCTCATTAGGGAAAGCGCGCCTCGGTTTAAGAATGGTTTCGGTTTAAGAACGGACTTCTCTTCCTCTCAAAATGTACTGACCAGCATCAGGGAATGTCATTATGATAGCAGGTGATTTACAGGGCAGTGGTCTAAACCACCTGTCAAAGTTGGCTCTGGTGGGGTGGGGGGCAGACCCAGTTCCCCATCCCAGTATAGAATATGCAACTTCCTCATATAAAAGGGAAATTGTTATTGTGACCCTGGTCCTCAGGAAGTATGATACAGCTATACCCAACATGTCATGAGGAAAAGAATGGCTTCACTCCCAGCACTGCACTATTAAACAATATGCCCCCATCAAACGATGGTTCCCATGGGTAGTAACTTGCTTTGGATAATGTGAAAAAGCCATACTCTTTTTCTCCTGTGCAACCTGCTTAGGTTTCAAGCCTCAAACCATTTATTTCTGGGTTATTATTCTCACATAATTCATCTGGAGCTCACTACAACTACTTCAAAGTAGTTGTTCAAGGAGCAAAGTCATAGCTGGAATCCAAAATCGCTGTCTTACCCTTAGGCGGAAATGCTGTAGGGAGGAAATCAGAATGCAGGCTGAACCAATTAGGAAATGTTAGGGCATATCCCTCCTTCATGGGAACAGCAGTTCTATGTCTCTCTTTAGGCAGACAGAATTGCACACCTATCAAAACCACTTAGAGTACAATATTTGCAAAATGTTTAGGCATCTGAACCACCCAAAGTATTTTCCTGACAAGCAAATTATTAATCTAAAGTACAATGCCCAGCACCTCTTCAGATTTTGGTTTGTGTCTTGTTTTTGAGCTAGAAACCAGAAGATCAGACTGTTCTCCTGCCCCCTCCCCATAATTCTTTTCAACTGCACACCTTAGTTGAAGAGACAGGTTTTGCAGTGGGCTCCCTCAATCCTTGGGCCTACCCAGACCCTCTGGGCTCCTCACCCTTAGTACCATAACATTTTGTAGTCAGTCTCCTACTGCGACAAAGTGGTGGAGCCTCTGCTCTCACTAGGTCTTCTGCAATGTAGTCCTCCCAAGTCCAAGGATGGTAGAGCCACATTCTCTGCCTAGAGAGGCGCTGGCTCCACAGGCTCATTTCTGGGGTTGGCCCTGCATGGCCTTCCCCTCCTGGTTTGGAGTCCTCAGCCTCATCAACTGAAGAAGAGGACCTCCACCTCTGGCGTGTGTGATGCATTTGCAGTTCTGCAATGACCTAAATGCATCCCATAAACCAGGGATGGGGAAACTGCAGCAATCCAGATGTTGTTAAGACTCCTTCTCCCATCAGCCCAGTCAGCATGGCCAATGGTCAAGGCTTATGACAGTGGTAGTCCATCATCATCATCATGTGGTTCCCTGTCCTAGATAAAAACCATATAGAATCTAAGTACCATACCCACAAGATGAACGGAGTGATAACAGTGTTAGAAACTGAGATATGAAAGCTAGGAGCTAAATGGCACCTTAAACCTAGGTTATGGGCACAACAACAGAATATCTAAGTGCACTTTTTTTAATAACAAGAATACAAAGCTGAAAATGAATGAACTGCAGCTAAAATCTTATATTCATTTTTCACATAGCCTAGTCCTCATCTGAAGACTGCAAAAAACAAAGCCATGCTTCCCTTGCCTGCCCCCTAATGTTCTTATGAGGGTCTCTTCTCCAGTCTTCAAAGAGTGGGTGGAAGTGGGGAGGCAGAAAAAGGTCCTCCTTTCCTTCCACTCTGCAGTTTTAATCTGAATCTTAGGTGCAGTACTGTGGTACCTCGGGTTACATACGCTTCAGGTTACATATGCTTCAGGTTACAGACTCTGCTAACCCAGAAATAGTACCTCGGGTTAAGAACTTTGCTTCAGGATGAGAACAGAAATCATGCTCCGGCAGCGTGGCAGCAGCAGGAGGCCCCATTAGCTAAAGTGGTGTTTCAAGTTAAGAACAGTTTCAGGTTAAGAACGGACCTCCGGAACGAATTAAGTACTTAACCCGAGGTACCACTGTACTGTGCCCAGAGCTCAGAAACTGGACATGCTAATTAAATTCCTCGTTGCAAAACGTGCCTAGAACAATGGGAGTTTTGAATGCTGAGTGATAAATACCAACAACTATTTATCTCATGGTAACTTACTATGATGTGCATGTGACCACTTCATAAACTGGTCAGCTGAATTGCCTTGCCAAGAGGTGGAAAAAGTCTTAGCACTCCCATGACTTCCTGGGTTTTCCCTAAGGTGCAGAAGTGTAGCAAGGTTATCCTTGCTTCTTGGCAAGACAATACATACGTCCTGCTTGCCAAGTGGTTACATGTACACTGTAATAATTTCCCACTTGCAGCTGGTTGCCTTGCATTCCCTTTATAATGGCACGCATCCCTCCTTCATCTGTTAAATTTAAGCAGAGCAGTTTGGTCTGCATAGGGAAGACAAAGGCTTTTTGTACATGTGTTTTGGGGGTTTTTTTTGCTGAAAATGAGACACTGAGAACCTTTCTTCCTCCTCCTAAAGGAAAACAAAACATAAATGTCCCTTTATTATAATATGTTTTCAGTTATCAACATATTAGACACCGCAGCTAGAATTAAGAGTTCTTCAACATTTTATGTTCTGCAATTCCCCGGGGGCTGAAATTAGTACCAACCACAGTCTCAACTGAGTGTTTCAAAGTGCAGTTCTGGACACTTTGGGGGAAAGCTCTGGATCTATTTTCAGGCACATCAGCAGCACTCCTGTTGAAAACCATGTCTCCTGTTTCACAGCTGGTGACAGCGCTGATAACTTCCCTTCATCTGCAGGAGGAGCTGCTGGCAAGCCAAGAGCCTTTCTCCTATTCTGCCAATAAGCTGGAAAAAGAGATGACGGAAGAAGGTAAGCCCGGGTTTCAAATCCCTGCAGGCTGCAAGGATCCAAGTAATGTTAACCTACTCTGAACCCCCACCCCACCCCCTGGAATGAAGACAATTTTACTGCCAGCTTGAACTGGAAGAAATCTGTCTCCAAGCCATTCATTATCCGATCTGCACAGAAAGTGTTTGAAACTGAAATCAAAGGATGCTTAAGTACAGTACTGAGTCCCTGTCACCAGTTGTGCCCAAATCCCACCTCCTACTTCTCTATCCCCTCTAGCGTGCAGGTATTGTCATGGAAGGCTTAAAGGACATATGAGTCAGAAATCAGGATGAGAACTCTCAATACGTCTCCCCAATAAGAACAGAACAGCAACAGAAAAATCCTGTTTCCTCCCAGATCCAACTAAGTCCAGTGACACCTAGTGTCTAAACTACACAATGAACATTTTTCACACAGATGTGTTCTCCAGGATGCAACACCAGACCCCAGATGGAGGAATGAGTGTCCCAAATGCCGCAACAGGCTTCGGCTGAGTGCCCAATCCCTACTGCCTTTCCTCCTGGCCATTTGCCCCTTTCATGGCACTTGCAGCTTTATAGGTAGGGATAGGAACTGCATTAGGGCATCAGAACCCAAGAACCAGCAGTCCCGCATCACTTCATCCCTAGCCTTGTTTACTTCTAGCAGGATTAGTCATTCTGCAATGCCAGGCATGGCCTGACTCCTGACAACAGTAATTCATTTAAATGAAATACACCCCCCCCCCAATGTCTACTTCAAAGGGAATGGGGAGGCTAGTTCTCTATGCAGCGTGAAAAGGACCTCCAGGGTTATTTGAGGCTGTTCTCGCTGATAGTTGTCACATATTTCAAACGGCTTATGAGAATGAAGTCATAGAACAGCTGTACTCCACTTGGACGGGAACAGCCAAACTGAAATATCTGAAACAGCTGTATTAAAGCATCTCCATTCAGACTTGCTCTGTGTCACGTCCAGAAAGGCTGCAGATGAAACATGCATTTCATCCCATACTCTGCCTTTGGTGAATCCACGAATACTTATTCATACACAGCAAGACAGGAAATGCGACTTCAACCCAAAGGCCTCACTTATGACATTTCCCCCTCCAAAAAGGAAGGCAGATCACTCATATGGAAGCCAAGTTTAAAGCTTAAAAAAAGCTAAAAATAGAGCCTGACTTCTTCCCTAATGACTAGTTCAGTACAACAAAAACAACAATTTAGACTAGGAAAGCCCTTTTTAGAGAGAAAAATCTGTTCCTTTTTCTGGAGCCACGCCACCAAGATAATTGGAAAGTTGTGCTGTGCTAAACAGAAAAGGAAGCATGGTTTTCCTTATCTACCAGAGTAGCTAAAAAAGGAACATATTAAATAGAAAGGAAGAAAATTAAGGAAACAACACTGGACATTTCAGTTATGCAACGGCTATGCTGGGCATGCACTAAATGCTATGTTTATAGGAAGGCGTAAGGCAGTACAATGCAATCCTAGTTTGTTTGAAAAAAGATTCAAAGGTGCACATCATAAAGCTCACTAGACGACTTTGGGTCATTCACCATCTTTCAACCTAAGCTCTTTCACAAGCCTGTTGTTGGAGCAAAATGGAGACTTTATGTGCTGCTCTTAGCTCTTAGGGGAGAATACAACGGTTTCTAAGAAAGAAAGAAAGAAAGAAAGAAAGAAAGAAAGAAAGAAAGAAAGAAAGGAGTCCAGAGCAACTAGTTCATCACATTCAAAGAGCAAATGACAGTATACACTGGGAGTTACCCAAGGCTTAAAAAAACAACAGCACACCAGTCAGGATGGTAGCCACATTCTTCACTGTCCAAATAGGAAACAAGAATACTGGAGCCAAAGGATATGCCATACTAAATCCAAACTAGCAACAACCATGATAGTCAAGTCACTTGGTGACTAACCATTCTATTATTTATCCCTTCATAGCTCTCCAAGCACCACTTTTGGTTTAAAATAAACAATTATTTCAATACCACTAATAACTTGACATTAACTGAATAGTCACATCTCTAAATCACAACACTTTCTGAATGACTCAGGCAGAATGGGCAACGATGTGATTACTGACATCAATGTCAGTTCAGCTAACTCTGGAACAGTCTGATTAAATGAGTTCTCAGGTGCCGTTTCCACACCTACTGGTTGCTCCTTCATGGGAACAGGAAGAAGTTGCTGATTCTAGTTAAAAACTCTCTGCTTGTAATCTTGACAGAAAATAATCCGAATGTTTTATTCCTTCTTTATATGGTATCAGGGGACAGCCATGTCTTTTCACCATCAAGTTTCCAAAACCTAGCCTGTCTCTAGATGTTGTGTTTCCTGCCTCCTGTGGGAATGCTCATAATCCCTTCTAGCTAATTTACCACCTGAAGAAGCTTTGTAAATTAAGGCCACTTTGAAGGAAGCAACCTGTCTAAGGCTGGGATAGGTCTTTTTGACTGGTATTTGGCTGTACCTTGTAGCTGCTATTAAGGTCATCCTTCCTCAAGATTTCCATTGCAGCTTGCATCTTTCTGTCCTCATTTGAGAACAAGTATCAATATGCTAAAATTATAATGTGTCCTTTGGCTATTACTCTATCACAGGCATAGGCAAACTCAGCCCTCCAGATGTTTTGGGACTACAACTCCCATCATCCCTAGTTAACAGGACCAGTGGTCAGGGATTGTGGGAATTGTAGTCCCAAAACATCTGGAGGGCCGAGTTTGCTTATGCCTGCTCTATCAAGTTCAGTAATTTGTCCACATTCAGCAAAGTAAACATTAAGAATTATTAAGCCTATCTAACTATAATATATACTGCAAGACTGCTTCAAGTTTCACATCCTTTTGGGCCACTAGTCAAACCTAATGAAGCTTCTTGTCAGACTCCGGGCAAACAGTGGACGTTTGCACTGTACATAAGCTCTGACATCCATCTTCAGACTGTAGATGTCTAACTGCATTGCCCAATAGCAGATTACCTCACCCTCCATACGTTCAGCTGCTTGAGTTTCATTATTCTTATCAATTGCAAGGTCAGTCTGTATTTATTGCATAGCATTAGTCATCGCACTAGGAAAGCAAGGCAGATAGTACAAGAAATGTGATGAGAATGAAACAAAATTAAGCAAGGCTAAATTAAGCATAAATCCATAAAAACCAATGTAATTAAAACTTGGTAGCAAGAAATTCCATGACTGAGGAGGTATTCACTTATCACATTCACAATGAATTCAAACTGGCTTTGCATGGTTTCTGGTTTGCCAAGTGCCTAATGCTACCTGTTGCCTCCTGGACTATGGAGAACAACCTTCTTTATTCAGGTTGAGACTGTTTACACAGACTTATAGGGTTGAGGAAGGGACCACAGGCGTCATCTAGTCCAAACCCTGCAATGCAGTAATCATTTTGCCCAACGTGGGGCTCGAACCCACAACCCTGAGATTAAGAATCTCATGTTCTAGCAACCGAGCTAAAAGAATAACATTCTCTATAGGTCTCCTCTAAGACAGCTGTGACATCTGCTCCTGAATCCGGTTTGAAACTAATCACTGTCCCACAAGTTGTTGGGGTTTATATTGTATTTGCAAATCATGCAGTTTTAAGGGGGGGGCGGTTAGAATTTTCCCTGCTGTGGTCACTTATTGTATCATCTGTGGATGTCATGTGACAGCCAACGGCCCTGATTGTGAACATTTCAGAGATCTTTTAATAAAACAAACATCTCTAATATTGTGGATCTATTAATATATGTGGGGAAATCCCTGTATCCTTTTTTGTGTGGTTTTGGATTGTCTTTTAATAACCTGCCTGGTGTTTCCTGGTCTTCGCTTTGTGCTGCTTTTGCAATAAGAAGAGAAGTGAATTCACCTACTTCTTTCCCCCCAAAATGGCTGCTTCAGTTGCTTGAGCGTTACACGTAGAGGCTCTCTTTTCCAAGTTACTTTCATACTGCCTCTGCTCCTTAATCTCAGTATTGATCAATTCAGACTGACTTCCCATCTCTATGGCCTTGCGAAGCGTACTCCATCAGCTGTTCTCTCTTCGTCTTTTGCCTATAAATGCAAACACCTCACATGCTCTCTGTGTCCCTCTTGTTAAAAAGACACAGCATGTGCAGCCAGATTGCACGGGGCCTCTTACAGATGATTCAGCGATTCATCCAGCCTTCTAAACTCTTTGATAAAAGCAGGCCTTTTCAGAAAGCACATCACATTCTGGAATGAAGTGTGGATCAAATCTGGATGGAATAAATTCACAGCAACCCTTGAAGTCCTCTTCAGCAAAAGGTATATTATATTTAGACACATCACTTGATTCCTTCATCCAGAAAGGGGTGGTGGCATTAGCAAAACAAGCAAATCTCTTTTTCCGTTCAGGCTATGCTGTGGGATTCTGGTTTAGGAAAGAGTGCTTTTTAGCTTGTTCTTTCAAAGATCTTTGAGCTAACACCATGCTGTGCATGTCTTATAGAATAACTGTCACAACATATTTAGTCTTCATTGTCTTAAAGAGGAACAGTAATCGTAGTGCAAAAGCAAACTCCCAGATCCGTCCAAACTGCAACCTTTATTTATGGAATTAGTGACTAAACAATACTATCTCCATAATAATAGCATAATTTTTCTACCTTGTGGAGTTGCTAAAATTTTATCTGTGCTATGCAAGAAACATAGGAGCTAAGTTAGGCTTATAAATAGCAGCAAACTGATGGTCACTCATTTAGCTAGGGCTGCCATACATCCAAGTTCTCACAGACATTACTGGGATTTCAAAGGCAGAATTGACGTCCAGGGGTAATTTCTGAAAAGCAGAGGTTTGTCCTAGATCCTAGGCAAGTCAATCGAAAAATCGTGGGTGTCCTGGATAGCTTCATAGCAAAGGGATTTGAACTCAAGTCTTGCCCAACTTGCCTAATACTGATTGCAGTCTAGTCCCCCACTTCCAAATCCAATCCCTTCCTCTTTCCTTGCTTCACCCAGATGACATACTACACTTCGCAGAAATGAGATAGTAACAAATGTTCATACTGTGTTGTATATTTCAGACCCATCAGTTTAGCTCAATTAAACAGGTCTTGTTAAAACAGTTGTAATGTTTCTTATACCATTACCATTCCAGCTAACTTCTGTTATGCTGGCATTTAGAACTGGAAAATAATCACTGCCATATTTATCGTACTAAGCTAAATTATTTTTTTAAAAAAATTACAGTAGACATAGAAAATGTAATCAAGTATGGGCACTTATTAAGCGGTATGGTAATGCAAACGATTAAGTGAGCATTTACTGCTAAGTTCACATCAGTCACGTTTTACTTGATGGCTATTCAAATGGTCTGGGTACAGTGTCTTCCCGCTTCAGAGTCTCCCTTGAATAATAATTCCAAAATGACACTGTGATTCAATTTATATGAAGGATGGAGGGAATTAGGTCAGCAAGTGAGAGCAGAGGATCATGACAGTGGGGTGGTGGGATAGGACCCAAGAAGAAATCCCTCATGGGGAGTTACATAAGAACCCTTAAGTGGCTGCTAAACTTTTAGTGAATCCACAAAGAATCTGGAAAACAAGTTGGCTGTTTTAAATGAGATTTACAGCTTAAACCTAAGATAAGCTTACTAGCAAGGAAATACAGGTAACTTGATAAGAGGTGGAAAGAGGAAAGGGTTCCCAGAAAAAATGACTTTGGCAATCCCACCTGCCACTAAACTTAATCTGTTGCAGTGGCATGTGGTCAGTGGAATAGGGGGACTAGACTAGTCCCCTATGCTTCCTGACGTGACCTCGGTTGCTCCACTTCCAGATGGAACTCTCACTCCTCCCTCCCTCTACCTGCCTGCTTCTTCCTCCTCCATCCCCCTCGGACCTCACCTGCCTGGATCCTGAGCCTATCTCTTTCACCTGCTCACATTTCACACCCCTCCCGGCCAGGCTGCGCTCCTTGGCCGCAGGCAGCCTTCTTCAGGAAGCTTAGCCCTTTCCCATGAGAGGGTTGAGTGCATTTGCTTGAGCATTTCTCAGATGCATTTGGCTAGGAGAGGTGGCCAACTCCCAAGATACTGCAATCTACTCACAGAGTTAAAAACTGGCAGTGATCTACCCCCTTTTTGGGGGTTCAGGTCAAAGTTGTTGAGTTTTCTCAGGGAGGAGGTAAAATGTCAAGCTTTTTTTAGGGGAGCCACAGTTGTTCAGCTTCTTTTGGGGGAGCCAATGATCTACCAGAGATCTACCGCAGACATCCAGTGATCTACTGGTAGATCATGATCTACCTGTTGGACATGCCTGGTAGGTCCTTGCTAGAAACAGGGTCTGGGGCAAGGCGGAGCCCTCCTGTTTCAGCATAAAAAGATCTAGCTCTGAAAAGGACTGTATATTATACAGAATTTGACAAACCCGCCTTTTGTTTCTAAGCCCCCAAATTAGAAAGAGGATAAGTTCCAGTTTCCCTGAAATGATTTATGACTCACGGGGGGGGGGGACGGCGGGTTGGTAGCACAGCTTGCGAGCTCAGTGGTCCTTCCCTCCTTAGAGAATGTGTCTGATATGCACAGTGTATGTAAGGCTATTAATGGTGGAAAGGTTCCTTTTATAGATATAAACTTATATACATATGAAATATTTATTGCAAACCAGTTCTTTGTAAATGTTATATCTTATCGTTTTTAAGAATATTTAAGAATATTCATCCTGAAACACCAACAGATTCAGGAGGGAAATCTCTGTTTAAATATTTCATGATGCCCCACTGCGAGCTGAAGTTAAAGCAGGAGCTATTAGCAGGAACATTCTCTGCAGTCACTAAGACCTAATTTTAAAAAATTAATCATATAAATTGCCCTTCTCTCCCCATGATCTAACTTTGGATTTTATTTAAATTTCTGTAGTTAATATTTTCTGTATCAGAAAACAACTGAATGCTGCCTGCTACTGAATTCAGATCTTAAAAGAACTACGAAATTCATTTTCAGTAACCGCAGGCATGATTTTGCATGTTTTAAAACAAAAGAAAACTTGGTGTGCTTGTAACTGAAATCATCCAACTCTGCCTCTTCTTAGAGCAATCTGATATATGCCTGTAAATACTCATGGAATGTTTATTGCTTCCTCTGCCAAATACATTTCCTGTCACTTATTCTGAACAAGGAAGTGCTAGAGCAAGTGTTCATCCAAAACCCCAAATAAACTATCATCTAATCATCGACTTGATAGATATATCAGTTTGCTAATATTGGTACCAATCCTTTAATATTCAAATTACTAAAACTGGATCATTTGAAGGCACAAATTGTCTTAAGTATGCCACCTAATTAGTGTAGAGGTGCTACAAAAACAAATGTATCCATTTTGGGAAGAGAGCCCAGAAGTTTACTAAAGATTTAAGAAGTTAGTGGAACTACCAAGTCATATTTTTTTTCATTTTATAAACTGACAGCACTGCCGTTTAAACAAAAGGTTGACTCAGGAAAATAAGCCTTCAGGAACAGAAGGGAGGCAAGAAGCAATAGCTTTTGAAGAGAAAGAAACCAAGGAAAGAAGGAAATCTTGGAATTAAATTGATACGGTAGTGGGATCAGGGAAGGGAGAGAAACAGCTGATGAGTTCATCAGACAATACGTGCCTTTCTCCAAAGCTGGAAGACTATTAAGTGTAAATATCAAGTACTTGGCAAATAATGAGAGCAGATACATGTAACCACTTTAATGAGCTTGATGAGCAATCAGATGTTTCAAGTTCCCTAAATTTTAACAGCAAATGTCACTTAAGGCTTCACGAACAGGAGCATAATTTGCAAGATTCAGGAAACAGCCACAGCGCTTCACTTAAGAGCAGTGTCTCAGCTGAAATGCTGAGGCCAGGCTGGATAGTTGCATTCTGATCAGAGTTGGTTCCCACACATGCATCTCACACAACGCTTGCATGATGAGCCATCACAAGCACACCACCAGGCAAAAATGTATCTATCAGCTCCAACACATTATTTAACAGCCAGCTCGTGTGTTCATCTGCCACTCATCAACGGTACAGCAACTGAATTGATTACTTTATACTTGATCATTGGAAACTGAATATACGGACGACTACTACTACACAAACTGGTAGGGACGCGGGTGGCGCTGTGGGTTAAACCACAGAGCCTAGGACTTGCTGATCAGAAGGTCAGCGGTTCAAATCCCCGTGATGGGGGGAGCTCCCGTTGCTCGGTCCCTGCTCCTGCCAACCCAGCAGTTTGAAAGCACCTTAAAGTGCAAGTAGATAAATAGGTACTGCTCTGGCTGGAAGGTAAATGGTGTTTCCCTGCGTTGCTCTGGCTCGCCAGAAGCGGCTTAGTCATTCTGGCCACATGACCTGGAAGCTGTACACCGGCTCCCTCAGCCAATAAAGCGAGATGAGCACCGCAACCCCAGAGTCGGTCACGACTAGACCTAATGGTCAGGGGTCCCTTTACCTTTACCTTACACAAACTGGTAGCAGCTCTTGCAAGGTCTTCTTACCCAAACCTTCTACCGTGTATCATTTTAGCTGGAAATGCCAAATATCTATATGTCTGTTGGGATAGACTGGCCACAATGATGCACACTCTGAGAGACTCCCATCTCAACTACTGTAATTGTGCTCAAGGGCTACACTTGAAGATGGTCCAGAAAGTGCAGCTAGTGCAAAACGCAGCCTCCCGGGGCCAGGCTGCCCATGAGGCAAGCTGAGGCAACCGCCTCAAGCAATGGAACTCCAATAAACAGTGCACCCACCTGCACACTGCCTGCCCCATCACCGGGGGAGCAGAAGTGGCAGCTACAATCTTGCAAGAAATCTTGCTGAAATCTTGCAATATATCATGGGACAACCTGGTAGATGATGCCTTACTGGAGCATTCTACTTCATGTTCTCAGGTGTTGTTCATCATTCTATGAAATTATTGAGGCTAGATATAATAATGACCAAGCATGTGCATAGGGTTAGTTTGCTTTGTTCAAATCATCACCAAAAAAACAATTAGAAAGTATATCTGAAATTGAAACAAGAACAAAAACCTAGCCAGGTGGCAAGACATATCTAACAGAGTCCAGCAGCAACTGGCAAATTTATCGCCTGAGTAATAACTGTTGTATATGTTCTCAACACGGCCCACCTGACTTTACAATTTAATTTCTCCCTAGCTAGATAACTTGTCACCTGCATACCTGCCTAGCCAGTGGCATAGCATGGTTTGCCAGCACCTGGGGCTGCGTGAAGGGATGTGTGGGTGGGAGGAAAATGGACAGAGTGCACATGTGCATTCAACTGCCTAATGGTGTTCACATCACCCAGGAGATCGCAATCACAGAGATAAGAAAATAAGAGTCATTCCATTGCCTGGAGAGGTCACTTCCTGGTTCCCATGGAGAAGCCGTTTTCAATGGAGCCCAGCGATGGAAGCACACAGCTGTATTGAGGCAGCACTAGGTGTTGAAATTTTGCATCCCCTAACAATTTTGCACCAAGGGCAACTGATCCAGTGGACACCGCCCTCCATGTTATATCACTGTGCCTAGCAACCTTAGCATCTTCCATCCCCTCACTTGTGTAGTCCTATTCTTTGAACTTCATATAACCCACAAACATGCATAAAATGTAAGTGGGGAAAGCCACCAGATAGATACCATTTGACATGCTACCCTGTACTATGTACAAACTCAGCCACAGGAACACACAGTGCAACTATAAGAACTGCATCTTTATAATGGATACAGGAAGAGGATGATGCAATGTACAAACATTTGCTCAGCTGGAAAACAACAGAGAGAACTTAAGCTTACAAGCCATTTGTAATGAGCTGCCAATATGTGTTAAAGTTAAGGATGACTCTAGTTCTTCTTCCATGAATAATGCATTTCTGTGTCTCTAACGATGAGTTTGTCAGGTCAGTTATACTTTTCGTTTGAAAATAAGACAAAGGACCAATGAAAGTATAAAGAGTCAGCCTTGCAGCAATTTTTTCATCACATCTAGATTTCACATAGGTGAAACGTCCAACTTGCACAGTCAGCTCCCATCAGCCCCAGCCAGCATGGCCAAAGTTCAGGAATGATGCTGAGTTGGGAGTCCAGGCACATCTTGAGGGCTACAAGCTTCCTATCCCTGATCTATATGAAGTCACAGGGAGGAATCATCCATAGCTTTGGTGCTGGGTGCCAACAATATGCAGAAGGTACACAGCCCTACACATTTAAAACAAAACACACACACACACACACACACACACACACACACACACACAACTAAGCAGCTATCTTGATTCTGCATCTGTGTTCAACTTCAAATGGCCAAGGGACAATAAATTGAAACTGAATCCAAACAAGATGGAGATGATGGATGTGATGGTGGTAAGAATGGCCATGAGCTTGAGTGGAAGAGGAAGAGCCTGCCTCTGACTGATGGGGTTTTTGTGGCCCCATCTGATCAGCCAGAGGATCTGGGAGCACCCCTGAGCCTAGAACTGCTCTCTGAGAAATGGGCTGTATTGTAAAATAATGTGTTTAGCATTTTACACACACATCTGTGACCCATTTTTTTTTGTAACAAGAAAAGAAAGGAAAGGAGAGGAGAAGAAAGAAACAGGTTGAAGAAGCTGCTAAAAATGCCTTCTTTCATCTACAGCTAGTGGAGGCTCCCACACATATACATTTCACTCTTCCTAAAGCAGCACAGAATTCAGGGATTGGGGAATCCCTTTCAGCAGAGTCGTCTCCTTCTTAAGAAGAGAGCACTGGAAACCAGTGTTGCTTGCAATGACCATTTATTCACAAATAAACGAGGTGAGCAGAGGGAAGCATCCAGTCACCCAGAGAGGCACTATTAGTTTGTAAAACAGAATTGGTTCTTTAAAACAACAGCATGAACATGCAGCCCCCGGGGCTGGTTCCTGCCAGTCAGCTGCAAGATTCAGAGTTCATCCTCTTTCAGTGGTTGCATTTTAAATGCCAAACTGTTTCTTTCAGCCCCAACTGAAGAACTTTGGTAGAAACTTGCCAAAGGCCACTAATCAACTGCTGTCAAGCAGGAAACGAGTCTAAAGAGCATGCTTGCAAATAAAAACATTTTCCCCCCTGAATAAGTGTATCTGTAAAAACAGCAGAACTTCATATTTCCCATATGTAATTAAGCATTCTCCTTACTTACTGATGCTTCTCATTTGCCTCTCAGCAACAGCCTTAAAAATTGATCTGTGAGGTGCAACCTATTGACACCAAAGCTATTTAAATACTTTGTTGTGGTTTCCACAAGAAGGGGATTTGAAAGTGTGGGGTAGCAAACTGGTAACTTTCACCTTTCCAAGTGTCATCATCCCCACCCCCCACAGAAGACAAATGAAGCTGAGAGCACCATGGGGCACCTTACCTGGGGACAATCAGATAGGGAGCAGCACTGGGAATCCTAGGAAGAAGGACTTAAATGAGGACTGGAGGCATAGCCATTTCCAGTCAGGAATGCTCAAGGAGTCCCCAATGTGGTATTAGATGCCAGTTACTTCCACACCAGAAACAACAGGCTGGTGAAAGCTGGGAGGATAATTGCTGCAGAGAGCAATGAAGTCAGCAAAGGATGACATTCTATGGCTGCCCTGCAGAACATGTGACCTCCTAAGCTGAATGCAACGAGGCAGTATTACTGCCTGACAGCTACTGGACAACCCACCTGCTTATGTAGTCATAGACAAGCAGGAAGATTAGTGAGCTTCCCTTGGGTTGCTTGACCACCAGTTAGGCCTGCTCTAAGGATTCAGCAACAGGTGCAGCCTAAGAAATTGGTAGGTTTCTCCAAACACTGTTGAACAGGAGTGAAAGGTGTGGCTCATAAGTCAGGGGCAGAGCACGCACGAGGTGTCCAGCATTTCCAGTTTAAAAAGGATATTGGGAAAGATGCTAGCCTGACACCTTTATAAAGTGCTGCCAGTTGAAGGAGACAACATTGGGCTAAACTGACCATTTCTTTATAAGATACATGTGACCAGGAAGAGCTGGAGAAGTAAAGGAACTGTCCTAGTGATTCACACGCAGCCTCCAAATTTAGGGTAAAACAGGCCTGCACATTGTGGCTTAAAATTGCTTAAAATGTCCAATTTTTGGCATCCCAGACAGAAAGCAAGAATAAGAGGTTTATTGAGCCCTCTTGTGGGCTATTCAACATGGTCAATGGGCTGAATTCTGTTTCATAGGTCATAAGTTGTACAGCAGGCTTCCTCAAACTTGGCCCTCCAGATGTTTTGAGACTACAATTCCCACCATCCCTGACCACTGGTCCTGCTAGCTAGGGATTATGGGAGCTGTAGGCCAAAAACATCTTGAGGGCCGAGTTTGAGGAAAGCTGTTGTACAGGCATGAGCCATGATGATGAAGGAAATTTGAGTTGTGAGCAGCCAAACAAATACTCTGTAAGGCAGAAGAAGCACTTATCTTGCCCTGAAAAACACAGAACGATCTGAGGCAGTCCTCTTCAGGGCCACAAACCCAGGCAGAGAACACCAGATACCTCATGACCAGGAAACCGAAAGAAGCCTGCCCAAGACATTTTACTGTTCAGCCCATTATTTCTTCCAGTCTAATTGCTTATTCAAACAAGTATTGAAGGCTCGTGCGCAGTGAATAGACACAATCTCCATTTTAATTGGGTTAAAAGCAGCTGAAGTAATGCAGAAACAATTAAGGTGATAAAGCCAGAACTTTGTCTTCCAAATTAAAACTGTTTCAGCTCTGGCTGGAAAAAGAAAGTGAAATTGAATTGATATCTTAAAAGAAGAAGAAAAAAGATTGTCATCGGCTCCTCCTTCCCGCAAGGCTGCTCTTCATTCTTTATCGGGACTCAACGGATACATAAAAGGGAAATGTTTCACAATCTCTTAATTTGCGAGAAACTGCGCCATAAGGGAAATAACTTATGGATCCCTCAGGGGTTGTTTTCAAACAGAGGTGGAGAAACGTCAGTCATCCCCAGCCACCATGACCAATAATTAAAGATGGATCACCACAGTTTCCCCTCCCATTTTAAAGAATCATTTCAAAAACCTTTTGAACTTGCCTTCTTCACTTACTATGGGAAGTGTAAGTAACTGTATCTTGTGACCCTCAACCATCAGCCAACAACTTGTTGGAGGAGGAATAGAAGAGGACATCTCTGATTCCTTCCTAAAATGGACCTCTCTGCCAGAGGGCATTCAGCCCACAGACCTTGACTAATAGGGTAGGACTCTTCATCTGTTGCTGAATCCTATCTATACATGAAACTCAGCAATCCAGTTTTGGTTCTCTCTGTCTCTCTCTCATACACAAACACACCCAGCAGCTGCACCACAGTGAGATCCAGTACTGAAAAGAAACAGATTTTAAGCCCCGAAGTCATGCTGCCTCTGCTCTGATCTCTTGACTGTGCACTAACCCCATTCCTTTTGCCTGCTCGCTCATGAACTTGGTTGCCTGGGTCTCTTTTATCTCTGCAGCTGTCTGCAGCCTGGATCAAAACCAGAAAGAGGAAAGGAGATTAATTCCATCAAACTTGTGTGGAATTTCCCCCCTTCCCGAAAGAGCTGCACACACCAGTTCCAGTAAAAGCTCACCATTTCACCCCCATCAGCAGAAATCAACTTAACGATCCTGGATTAATCCTTGCTGCATCAAAAGTGTGAATCCTGAATGGAGCCATAAGTGTCCATATGTTAGATGTCATCATTACCAGCACACAGATGCTAATGGTTTAGAAACTGGGGGAAGGGATCTAGGGGGGCAGGAGATGAAACCTTCAATATGTACCACATCAGCCCTCATTGTGTTCCCTTGTCTTTATCAAGGTTTTATTAGTCTCCCACCCCCATAACCCCCATAATCCAAGTTCTGTCTTAGGCGTCTACTACCACACCTCAATACTTGGCAGCCAAAATAATGTTTGTAAGTCTATGTAAACAATAGAAAGGTAGTCTGTCGTAGCAGGAGACAGACTGATGGAAGTGGACCAGGGAGACATGGGTTCAAATCCATCTTTAACTGTGGAGATCCGGGGAACAAGTAATTATTATACTGAACACTTGCCTGACACTGAAAATGGCAGCTTCATGGCAAGTTCTCCACTATAACCTTTGAGCACATTAATCTATGCCATGGCATAACACCATGACTTTCCATGTTCACTCTCCAAATCACTGGCTGGCACCAACACGGAAATACAATAAGAATATCTAAAGGTTATAGTGATAATCTGACGCAGGAATGCTCTCCTTTTCAAGAGGCAGTTCCACGTTGAATACAATGTCTATTTCTGCTCTCAGTGGTTAGCTTTGGGCAAACCAATCACTCCCAGTCAAACCAAATTCATTTGGCTGTTTTGAGGAGAACATGGGATAACCTTATGCTCACAGCTATGAAGAAAGCCTATAAATGTGGGTATCTTGCTTGCACATAATTTTCACATGATTTAAAGGAACCTGGCTTTACATGAAAAAAATATCAGTATCTCAATTCTTTAGTTTCTGTAATTTTAATTAACAGATTCTAAGAGTTCTGCAAGGGGTGTTCCAGTGTAAACAAGGACCCAAAATTGAGAAGAGCAGTGGTAGAGGAAAATTAATTCTTCTCCTTACCCAAATCATCAGTTTTCCATTGCCATTAGACTTCTACACATGATGCTTACCAGCTTTCTGTCTTGGCATCTTACCTTTGCAGGGAAGCATCATTTTTTACTTTGGCAGGTGAAGAGCGAAAGCTTGGGTTGTTGCTTAACCACCAAGGCAGCATCCTTCAAAATATAAATGCTGTAATGCTTCTAGATATGGGTCATTGTTAAGCTGAACTACACCCAAGTGTATTGCAGGTGATCAACCCATGAAGCGAATAAAGAGCAATTTTTGAGATGTGTTAACAGAAAGAGTGGAATTGATGTGACTCGGAAGACTCTGAAAGTGGAGAAGCAAAGCAGAAATGCGAGATGGTGGGAGAGCTGTTAGCCAAATGTATAAACACTTCAAAATGTGTTAGATCAAGTGTTTTTGTGCTCATCAGCTTTGCGGTTTGCAGTACAATGGTGTGGGCATAGACACATTTTGTACTTTGCTTATGAACAGAAAAAGGAGACTGGGTAACTTTTATTTAAGTTTGTATACAGCTCCCTCCCCTTGCTCAGTTTCCCTTTTAGTCTGGGCTTGACATCGCAATCAGCTCAACAATAATCATGCAAAGATAGAAAATTCTTCTGTTTTTAATACAATGTTTATGTTACCTTGCAAAGTGTTAAACAGATTTATTGCCTGAGGGGGACCAAATGTTCCCCACTCTTGTTTTAGAAGAAAAGAAGAGACAAGCAGAGAGATACTCTCTTTCTCAGCCAGTCCCCACCCAATCTCCTCCAAATCCTTCCATATGGAAGAAAAGGGGACAGATCCTCTCCCAGGGTCTCTCCCTTTGTACACAAACATGCCTTTCCCAGTGTAAGCATTTGGTGGTCATAAGCAGTCTCTAAATGGGAGCTCCTTCCTTTATTTAAGTCCTGTCTGTGTGTAAAATTCCATAAACAGACAGACAGCATCTGCAGTCTGCACTGTTCTTTGCTCAACTCTCATATTTCACCTTAGGTTAAGAAAATTGTTTTTCAACTTTACTACATTTTACTGAAACTGGATTTCACACTTTCTCTTCAAGATCATATGCACCTGTCTAAGCACTGACAGTTAAATTACAAAGAGGAGCACAACAGTAAAAACTATTTTTTCCTGTAGACAATGAGAGCAATCAGTCATTACGTAAAATTTAGGGATATAAATATAGGAGGAACATTTCATTGACATTGTGTCAGCAAATATAGTATCCCTGTATTTAACCACAAGATCCAAAATTGATAGCGAATTTTTTAGTTCTGAAATGTATGTGGATAATTTATTCCTGTGTTTCTCCTCACTACAGTTTCCCACAGCATTCATATATACATATACATATATATATATATATATATATGGTTGAATATTACATGCATTTTTGTGATTGAAATGTTAATGTACATTCTGGGATTGCTTTTGCAAAGAGAAGTGGAATATATATAATAATATTCAAAAGGCTACATAAAGACAGTAGGGAGTGCTGACTGAGCTGACAGGAGTTAGTCTAAATATTTGGAGGGCACCAAGTTGGGGAAGGTTGATTTAGATGATTGGCTTTCAAAATGTGAAGTACTGGGGTTCCTTGCATGCTTATCAGGGGCTTTTCAATGAAATAGCACTCTTAGAATAAGCTTACCGTATTTTTCGCTCTATAACACGCACCCGACCATAACACGCACATAGTTTTTAGAGGAGGAAAATCCGTAGGCATGCCACCCGTAGGCATTTCCTCCATAACACGCACATACATTTCCCCTTACTTTCTAGGAGGAAAAAAGTGAGTGTTATGGTGCAAAAAATACGGTATTTACTCTCTTAGAGTTGCCTACTGCTTCTAATCTCCCTCACATATAGCAGCAATGAGGCCCATCAAGTCTGGCCCTTGCTCCACCCAAACTGACTGCACACCCTACAACATGCCCCAGAAGTGGGAATGCTTGAGGAATGTGATCTTTGTGGATTCTATTACAAACTGCCCTGGTCTGTACATCCTAAACTCATGCAAGGATTAGAAATCAGCTATCTTTTGGATTTCGGCACTTCTCTGAATTTTGTGATGTAGTTCCCAGTTAAAAATACATATCAAAATGTGTTTAGAAATACATATTTTGAGAGAGATGCCTTTAGAAATGTAAATTCAGAGGAAGAAACACATTCAAAAATGTGTACTTAAATACATGCGAGTATTTATGTCCCTGCAGATAAAAAAAAAAAAAAGATTTACAGACTAATGCAGACATAAGATAGAACATACTTTTTTTACTTACTTACTGTCTAGCAAAAAAGAAATCTCAGTGGTATGCATAAAGCAGTTTATGACTGAACAAATGTGTCACAGACTAGAAACAGCTGGTGCATCCATTCTCTATCCAGAAGTTTCTGCAATGTACCAGTTTTCATTGGTAGGTAGGTTTATGTTGAAAGATCCCTTGAACATGAAGAGTTGGGTGTAGCATACTGGTGTCAGAAATCTTGGTGTCAGAAATCTTGAAGAGCCCACTTTGAAGGTACCAAGAAACTGATTGCAAAAATCATCCTCCTCCAGCACCACATTTATGGAGCATGTTCTGAACAATTTATAGTTTTTTACAACTTATTAACCTCCTATCACACTTTTTTGCTTATTTGCTTGCCTTGCAAGGCGCAATACTGAAGTCAACTGCAGTAATGCGTGTGACTGTGTGACTGACAAGACATTTCCTCCCCAAGGTGGATGCAAGAGCTTTACTTAACCAGTAATGTTAAGCTTATTGCCATATGCTATTGTTGATAACTGAAATATTGGGGGGGGGGTTAATTGAAATGATTTTGATGTGTTTTCATTTCTACCTTTGTAAACTGCATCAAGATTCATTTGTACAGGGTAAGTAGTGAAAACATATTGAAAGACAGACAGGAAGGAAGGAAGGAAGGAAGGAAGGAAGGAAGGAAGGAAGGAAGTCCAACTCAGAAGTCAAGCTACTTAAGCTAATGAAGCATGCATGGAACACAATCACAGAGGATGAAAGTGTACAGAAATGTAATATGCTAAGTACTGGCAAAACATTTCACCACTGAGGTTAGTGTTCCAGAATAATGTTGCTGGGGTTCTGCCAAGGCATGTTCCATTTTCATAATTGATATTGATTAAGATGGAAAACCAAAAAGTCCAGAAAATGCAGGATGCAAATGACACCATGGTCATCAGGAAAAGAAGATCCAGACCAAACCAATACGAAAAATCAATACATAGCATCACTTCATGTGCAATTTCTTTTAATAACCTTGGTTTACTAAAGGAACACATGGTACAATATGCTCAAATGTCTGATAGTTCTTCATTGGAGGACTATAACAAAGCATTGTCTCCTCAGTAATGGGCATGCTCAGTGCTCTTTTGAAGCAGTACACTTACAGACCAAAGTTGCATCTAACTGCAGGACAATGAATTTTACCTGCATGCCCACACCACATAAACCATAATAGCCCCACTTTGTTTCAATGCATTTTGAGCATGGCAGGTAGGTGCCTCTGGTGGAGACCATCCAGAGTTCCCATTTTCACAAACGCTTCATGCAAAATTAAGAGTGCTAAACCAAGCTTCTAAAGCACCTCAACTAGGAATAAGTTATGCACCTTGGTCACCTCACCTATGCAAGTAGAGACAAAAGACAGAAGGCATCTCACATACACAAATCTGGTGTGAGCAGCAAGAAATGTGTTGGTATAATTCCATCTCTGTTTGACTCATCTGCTCATACCCATTTGTTTGCATCTTGGCTGAAACAAGAAAGTGAGTGAATTAAATGCCCAAAAGGTGTTGGCAGAATTCTCCCCGCAACCCTGTTATTTTGCTGCACTCTGAAGAGGAAGGGGTTAAACAGTCATTTGCCTGTATCTTGGGTCACACTGTAGGCAGCAGCTCAAGATTGTACCTGCTTCTTCCACCCTCTTGCTACTGATGCTCTTGAGGTGATCCCTGCACAGGGATCTGCATGTGTATACCCCGATGCACACGGGCTCCAAATGCACAGTGCAGACTCCACAAAAAATGATGATATATATCATAAATGTGGAGCTTAAGGTCATTAAGCCCCTATGTAGGTGCCACCTCAAATGTGTAGAGAATGGACCAACTAGCCGAAACCCCAACATACATACTCACACTCCTGTATACACGATCTACACACTGATCAGCCATTTGCACAGGGTTCACATAGTTGGCCCTTCAACTCTTGCTCAGCTCAAAACAAGGCTGTTAAAATTCCTTGCTGACCACTGACTGATGTTGACTTTGCTGATTTGTAAAAGAACAGTCCTCCCCCCTTTTTTTTATTTGTTGAAGTTGTTTTCTAAGGCAGTCAATTCCTTTTCCTACTTCCCAGTTCCTATCATGCCTCCATCAGATGAGGCTCTCTCAGTGCCCTAATCTTGGAATCATTCTGTCATCATGCATGCCTCAATGAACTTGGCTTCCTGGTCACAAGATCTTGGGTCATTTTTCCTCCTGCCTCCTGTTCAGGCAGAAAAGTCAGACACACTGGGCTTCCCCCGTCTATCCTATAATAAGCAACTCAGAAGGGCAATGGCATTAGATATGAAGGCTGTGCATTTTTAAAAATATTATTCCACTTAGATAAACCAACACTGGGGAAATTAATGATCAACCTGCTCATAAGAAGAGAACAAACAACACAAAAACACTAACTGTGAACTGATTTGGAAGAAATTCCTGGAGCTTTCCACCAGATTCCAAAGCCATGTGATATGGGAGGCACAAAGCATAAACAGAAACCTTACCAATCCAATAGCATGACACAAGGCTGCTGTATTTACATTTTGATCCTTGCTCATGTGCCTAGCAGACACCCCCAACTACAATGTGAGCAGAGAGATAATTGGCAGAAATGAAAATGTTACTGTAAAAGAAGCTAAGGGGCTTATGGAGGGGAAGGAAGGAAAGACTAAAATATGCCATGGTAAAAATGTGATAATTTCAAATAAACTATCAGCAAACACACACAAAACCTAGTGATGGTATGCATATTTATCAAATGGATAACCACTGTGTTGCTCGTATTGAATACAAAATCGTTTAAGGAAATTAGTTTTTCACTGTTATAAAATGGATCTGCCCCACATTCTGAACTCCCTCACCTGTGAGGCAGAAGAAACAAATTAAGACCTCAACAACTAAAGACAAAATTCAGAAAAACCAAGAATTAGATGCAGGCAATACAACTTTTAATGTACCCGGCGTTAACCACAGAAATAACCCACATGGTAAATTGTAAATGGGTTGTTTCCTTATGGGTCCAACATACTGAATTGTAGGAGAAATAATGAAATGCTGGGTGAGGAAAGTAGGAGTGGGAATAAAGGGAAGCAGTGGAGGAGCAAAGGGAGCTAAAATTCTAGAACAGGCATGTCCAAAGTCCGTTTCGGGGGGCTTAATCCGGCCTCTGCGGCAGTATATGTCCTGGGGCAAAATCCTAAAAAAAGCTCACACATGTTCACTTCATCAAATCTGGCCCTCTTTGAAAAAAGTTTGGGCACCCCTGTTCTAGAAGGAACACTGTTCTAGAGCACAGCAGGAGCCCAGAGCAGAA
Source organism: Podarcis pityusensis (assembly GCF_964106645.2). Lineage (NCBI taxonomy): Eukaryota > Metazoa > Chordata > Lepidosauria > Squamata > Lacertidae > Podarcis > Podarcis pityusensis. The sequence continues at coordinate 74,677,142 of NC_138032.1, read as the reverse complement.
AAGCAGCACATCTGCTTTGACATGGCAACTCTTCAGCAGCAGTCACCTTTGAAGGAGGATTTTGAGGACAACATTTCCATTTCTAGGGGCCCATTCCCTTTTCAACCCAATCTAAATCGCTTCCACCCACTTGCTCTACTTTTGGCCCTTTCTCCTTCTGCCTGCACTTGACCTTCTGCTTTGTTTCGTATCCATGTTTTCCCGATCTAGCTTGTAGTCAATGTACAAACAAGTTTGCAGTGCAATCTCTAAATACAGATACCAATTATTTTTCAACAGAAGTGTTAATTCAAAATCAGGTATCTGTGCCACATTACTTCCATTCATCTCAACACAGGAGATTCTAGAATTGTTAGCCATTTAATTATCCAAGGAGCATCTTCGTTGCACTTAAGTACTACAATACTTAAGTACTTAATACAATTTCTGAAAGACCCAGAAACTGCATGGCACCTCTTGTTTATACAGTCATTATTCACACAGACGTTTGAGAACTGTCCACATCGGTCATGTTCGACGTATATTATATCACTTTGCTTATAGAAATGGATACATTTAGGGGGGAGCATGATTATGCCCATCAGCCTGGTCCACATGTTCACCTGAACCTGTAGAGAGAGCCTATGCACAATTAGCTACAGAAGGAGGATTGTCAGGAAAAATGTTTCTGTTAGCTTTCAAAGCTTTTCCCTCCCAACCCCCCAAAAGTATCCTCTCATACCCCTCTTCAGTAAAATTAATCCAAACAATTAAAGCCGTGTTCATTCAGCTGTGTGATCCAATGCCAGGATGAGCATTAAGACAAATATTCTCTCAGCAAGCTCTCTCACAGCAGTACAAAATGGCTGTGCTGGTAGCCTATCTTGTGATAAATAATGCAGAGAAACCGAACACAATGGAGGCTAAGCGCTTGGTGGAGGAGCAGAGGCTTCAGCTTAGCTTTAAATGGCACCTCAGAACACAAAAAAACATTAGTGCCACTCATGACGAACCTAACACTTCCAGTAATTTACTTAAGAGTAGTCACAACTCCTGTAGAGAAACTATGCTAAAGCTTGATCACAACGACCATCATAAGGAAGACTGGCATGTGAGTGCCTTATAAATGAATCCTGCTCCTTAATACGTGACTGAGGTGCATTTACTTCTACAGAAATGAATTATAAATACAACTAGGCAGACTAGAAAGAAAATATCATTTTTTCCCCCAGTCCCAGTGTAAACATACCATAGCTATAAATCTAATGAATAAAAATACAGGGCATGAAAACCATAACCAGCACTTAATGCAATAACATTAATCTACGCACCAGGCTTTGTATGAGTGTGTGTGCAAAAAATGTAATGATGTACCAGTTCAGTAAAAGTTATGGAGCACAGCTGTTGCCTTTTGCTAACTTTGCTTTCTCTGCAATGCAACATCTCACTTGTCTGAAGCGGCGGAAGTGTTGGAATTAAGTCAGATATTTAAATCCTTTTCCGGATGAGCCATCCGCTGAACTCATTCCATATTCTAAGTTTTCATATCATGTTCACGAGACATGAAAGGCATCTGCTTGCCTGAGAGCAAAACTTCATTTTGTTGTCAATGCAGCCATTTTATTCTCAATAACTTCATTTATTATTATCAATTGAATTTATATGCAGTGGAACCTCTGCTTACAACCATAATCTGTTCTGAGGGTCTGGTCATAACCAGAAACGTACATAAGCAGAGGTGCACTTTTCCATAGAAAGTAATGGAAAAGTGAATTGATCCATTCTAGACAATGAAAAACACCCCCTAAAACAGCAATTTAACACAGATTTTACTGTCTAACGAGACCAAAGATCCATAAAATGAAGGAAATAATCAATGTACAGTGGACGCTCAGGTTGCGAACATGATCCATGCAGGATGCACATTCGCAACCCGCAGTGGCGCATCTGCGCACGCACGGGTTGTGATTCGGCACTTCTGCGCATGCGCAAAGCGCAATTTAATGCTTCTGCGCATGTGCGACCACCAAAACCCGGAAGTAACCTGTTCCGATACTTCCGGGTTTTGGCGGTCCATATCCTGGAAAAATGCAATCTGAAGCGTCTGTAACCCGAGGTATGACTGCACTGTACTATAAAATAAATAAGATAGTATTGTAGATGGAAAAAAATAACATTTATTTTTTTTCTTACGTGCACTGAGGGTGGGTGGGCTTACCTAGCTACAAGTTGGGGGTGGGGCAAGGGTCAGTAAAGAGCTGATTCACTTTGGCCAGGGTCACCTACTGAAGGTCGTAACTGGAATCGTACGTAAGTAGAGCCGTACGTAAGTTGAGGTTCCACTGTACTGCCTTATACCTGCAGGTCTGTTACTTAAGTATTTCTATCTCATTATACTCCAGAAATCAAAATAGTGAGCAGCAGTACCAAAAAAAAAAAGTGCAATACACTATCACCTATAGAAACATCAAATAATCAAACAACAACGAAACTTTTCTAAATGTAGGCAAAGGTAGATTTCCTCGGGGAAAGAACTCACCACCTCACACTAAAGCTTCCAAAGGTGGAAAATAAGATAAGACCTGCTGGTGAGATGGCAAGAGGTTCATATAGAGAAAAATGCTCTCTTGGCTATGCTTTATCACACACAATGCTTGGTCAAAAGGCAGAACTCGCATTTGCCTTGAATTCAGGAGAGTTCAGAGCACTTTTTACCACAGCCAACGAATGTCAGATCATTGCTACATGGCACAGAGGCACATTGTGGAGAGATCCTGGGGAGGTAAGTAGGAATGGAGAACAATGGAACAGAGGCAGTGAAAACCACACACCCTCTTGCCAGCTCCTGTAATTTGAGTACTGAGTTTAGAATAAAGTCAACATGAATGTGTGTCTGACTTTGCTAGAATAATTGGCTTTCTCATCAAAACAGATATGCCTAATTAAACATCGCTGCACAGGCACAGAGAGGTGTAATTTTACCTGCCCCATTACAGTGGTACCTTGGTCCTCAAACTTAATCCATTCCAGGAGTCCATTCCACATCTGGAACTGTTCAAAAACCAAGGTGCAGCTTCCGATTGGCTGCAGGAGCTTCCTGCACTCAATCGGAAGCTGCAGAAGCCACATTGAACGGTCAGTTTCCAAAAAAAGTTTGCAAACCAGAACGCTCACTTTCAGGTTTGTGGTGTTCGGGAGCCGATTTGTTTGACAACTAAGCTGCTCAACAACCAAGGTACAGTGGTGCCTCGCAAGACAAAATTAATTCGTTCCGCGAGTTTTGTCGTCTTGCGATTTTTTTCGTCTTGCGAAGCACGGTGTCGGGAAAGTTTTGGAAAAGCTTCAAAAATCACCAAAGTCTTTAAAAACCTCAAAAAAGGCTACCACACCACGTTCTATGAGTTGCTCCTCGAAGTCAAGTCGCAACTGTATTAACGGTGTTAAGAAAAAGGAAACAAACTTGCAAGACGTTTCTGTCTTGCGAAGCAAGCCCATAGGGAAAATCGTCTTGCGAAGCAGCTCAAAAAACGAAAAACCCTTTTGTCTAGCGAGTTTTTCGTCTTGCGAGGCATTCGTCTTGCGGGGCACCACTGTACCACTGTATCTGAAAATGATCTTTTGACTTTGCACAACAACATTTAGCACAAACAAAAGGCAGGATATTTTAATGGATCGTGCATGCACAAAACAGGACCACGCCAACACTTATTTTAGTTAGTTAACCACTTAATACATGAACATTTTTAAGCGACTTACAGCACATTTATAACACAACTATAAATGTGATTACAGCAGTCTTCACAATGAGAACAGTGAGGGCGTCCCAAATATTCTTCATGATAAAAAAAAAGTTAGTGAAAGGTTTCTTGAGATGTCATATATAATATTAGGTCGGTGCACAGCATGCAACTGAGAGGTGATGATGCACACCCCTCATTTGTAACTGACTGAAAAACTAACCCGTCTTGCATTGCGGTGGGGGGGGGGGAGCAGTTTCCAATGTAAGTCAGCACTAAACAATAGAAAATGGATCATCTTAACACTGACTGGAATACTTGCAGAAAACTGGAAAGCAATAAGGCAACATATTTTTCATACCATGTGGTAGTCATTTCTGTGAAATGACTAAAGCAATGTACAGCACAGTGTGAATCAGACTTCGTGATTCATGCTTCCAGATAACATAATTAATGTGACTTATCTTAATGATGAAATTCTGAAAGTTATTCTAGAAAATCAGCATGCTGGTCAAAGAAGAGCAACAATGTGGATCATTCTAGACAAGAAGGAAGAGAACTATGCAAGGTTAACACTCATCACATTGCATCCACAAACCCCACAGATTGGTGGTTTTCAAACTGTGTTCTATGTAACCCTGAGGCTCCTTGAATGTTTGTGTCATGAAGAAACCTCCCAACAGTCAGTCAACTGACCTTAGCTGACATTATAGGCAGCAGTGGTCAGCCACAGGTTGTGTGCTAGGCCATATTCTCAGTTCATATAGGGGAAGGGCAAAGCCCGACAGATCTGGCCAGGGCTCAGTGGGATCCAACTGAGCACACTAAATAAAATATGTCCCAAAGTTTTCTGTAAAGACAGTGATCCTGGGCAGATGATCAGCACACGACTGATGTGGGAAATATAGGAAGTCTGAAAAGCAAACCAACCTTTGCCAACAGTAACAACCAAAGCAACACAGCTTCCTCTAACACAGAGATGAGTGAGCTGACTACAGAGCAATTTTTTTACACTTCAAAATCTAAACTTCACATAAATACAGAAGGGGCCTGAACTTTCTGTGACTAGGCAGGAATGGTCAGTGAAAAATATCAATTCTGTATGCATGCAGTTGAGAATGAAGACAAATTCCATCCCAGAGGTTAAGAGTCAGTATCACAATGCCTCTATAAAAAGCTAGTGTGTGGCCACATTAGAAAAACTGCACACAGCTCTGGTTGCCACATTTCTGAAGAAACAGAAACTAGCAACCAAAATGATCAGGGGGTTGAAGCTGTTTTCCTACAAGGTGACCAAGAGGAAGGGACGTAACAGAGGTTTATAAAAGTAAGTACTGTGCAGAGAAAGTCAAATTCTCCCCATGCCCCCCAAAATCTGTCACCCAATGAAAGTGGTGTGAGGCAGATTTGGGACACGCACAAAAAATGTTATTTCTTCGCAGAACTCATAATTAACTAAGGGAAGTACTGGCAGCCACTGGTTTAGGTGGCTTTTTAAAGTAGCTTAGATACATTCATCAAGGATAGATCTATCAATGGCCGTGTTGAGACGTAGGGTTTATTGTGTTAGTTTTACTGGTGATAATGCTAGCACTTTTGTCCCAATTTCTAACACTCCTTTTACACTGCAGCATCTGTTGCATTGTGGAACTGTGAATTTTTTTTGGTTGATATACAGTTAAGTGACAATAAAGAAAAAATATGCTATGATACTGCCCCAAATTTCATCATTTGTGCAGCAGTGGAATGATGGTGCAAAACTCCTATGATTTTCCAGATTAAGGAGGTTGCAAATGAGTCGTCCCCGTCCCCCGTCCCTCAGGAAATGATTAACATGGAAATGAGCACTAAACTTCCACTAGATTTCCAAAACTGGCTTTCACGTGGTGTGAAACATCAGGTTAAATGTGAAAATTAACAAGTAAGGAAACATCAGGGGGGAAATAAAGTGCCGTCTGAATGCAGCCAGTGTGTTTACCACAGCAGCTTATTGAAATTTAAGTGTCCATATGCCTTTTAATATCAGTTACCACAGGACAAACAATGGGCATCTCATTGGCTACACTGCAAACAGGGCTCCAAACTTGATGAAGGTGTGTGTGTGTATATATGGAAACAAACTCTCCTGTGCCACCTTGAATACTGAATCATTACCTAAATTTGCTTTGCCCTTCTTTCAGCTCGTACCACTTTATGATTTTGTAGTTGTGTTCCTGTCTATTTGAATTTCAGATAGTCTGAATTATTTTGAACTCTCTCAGGTCATATGTAAGGATGCCCTATTTTCTGCATTCTTGTTAGACATCGCATTGATGAATTCTTATTCGCAGAGATTTGTGCCAAGTAAGTTTCCAGCTATTTACGACACTTCCCACTTCTTCTTCTTCTTCAGTATGCCACTGTGGGTTGCCTTCCTTCAAAACATGTGTTACAGATATTGCAGTTAGGGATAACCCAGTTAGCAAAGAGACAAGCGTGGGGGTTGGGGGTTGGTAGGAAAGTTGTAACGGAGGAGGTATAAGGTTAGCTATACAATAATGAAAATACAATTCCTTATAAAATACAGTATTACAAAGCCTGACACTAACCATTCTAAATCTCTAAACTATAAAGTCACTCAATTTAAAAAAGCGTACACAGTAACAGCTAAAACACAATCAACCATATAGCTTATTTGACGGGGAAATGCTTTTAAAACCAGAAACATTTTCAGCATCCTATGGTAGTACGGAAGGTGCCAAACGAATCACCCAAGAAACAGCATTCCACAAGATGGGTGCTAATGTTGAGGAGACTTCGCTCCACATACTTGTCAATCATACCAAAGCAGGAGGATGGGTCTGATTGGGAGAAATGGAAACAAACATATTGGCGAAGGTGCTCTCTAAGGTATACCTAATTCTACACACATGCACAGACACACACATTTGCCAATAGTATAGAAAAACCAAGATGGAATTTCACTGCATTTCATAGGATAAAACTCATGGAGTAGAATAGCTATCAACCAAAGCTAATAAAGGCAGGAAAGAGCAGAACTGCAAAGCACTTTATCTTCCTTCCATCTGAATCAGATGTGTTGGAGGGTTGTATGAAAGCCCAGAACAAGTTTAGGGTCTGCACAGGGTTGGGGGGCATAGGAGAGGGTGGGAAAGTCTCATTGCACTAGCAGTTCTTGTTTCCTCTGCCCACACTCCACTTAGCACTATGCTGAATTTCCACCCATTGTATTTTAGAGTTGGAAGAATCCTAGTCCCTGCTCAGCCAAGGTCCAACAACGCAGGATGCAAGGATGGCATCCACGACAGGTGGCTGTTCAGCCTCTGCTTCAATATCTCCAGTGAATGACAGCCTGGAACACTTCCCAAGGTTTTTTGCTCTATTTGTTATTTCATCTTGATAATATCCTCTGTAAAAAAATGGCCTTAGTTTGAAACATGTCAGGCCAGAACCTCTTTTTTTAAAATAACAAAACAAAACAAAAATAAGTGTATTTCATGCCCACTTAAAAAAATAATTTTCTTATTGTTTTCTGTAATAAGAGGATTTGGTCTTCCAGCTTATATTGCACAAGATTGGAATCTTCCTGCCATGTACACAGCTCCAAATATTTGCTGTTTGGCAACAGAAGCCAGTGCAGGAAGAAGAGAGGGATTCATGCTTTGTCGAGCTTTAAGGAGAGAGAGCTAGAAAACAAATGATGGAGGAACACAATAATTTTGCTTGTCTTTGTGCCAGGTGCAATACATGCTAAGCAGCCATCTGTTGAGACCCAATAATAAGGCCTACCAACTTTTGATTTTAAAAAGGCTGATACCTGAATAGGGTGATGAGCAAGACCCCAAGACAGGTCAGGGGGTTGAGCCTGGTGGACTCAACCAGGTGTAAAGCCATTGGCAAAAGTTTGTTGTCTGCTCTTGTAGATAGTGCTGGCAGAGACAGTGGACTGAGCCTGTGCTTGTATTTTAGCACAGGGTGAAGGGGAGGCACAGAGAAGCGGATCTCAAAGCAACCCACTCAGTTGCCACCACAGATCTGCTACACTGCTCTGCTGACACTCCTATTACCTCACTCAGCCCCAGAAAGCATTTGCAGCCAGGGAGCAGGTGATAGTTATGGAGGAAGCCTGGGCACACCCACGCACTGTGCAATCCTTAGCGTACGGGAATGCACAGTTGCACACACACTGTGTTGAAAAGCTGCTGCTGACTCTTCCTCCAAAATGTCTGGCAATTGCCTTTCAAACAAGAATTCTGCCTTTCAAACAAAACAAAAATACTGGCAGCTGCGCCAGAGACATAAGAACAGCTGGACTGTTTTTGTTTTTCTGGTTTGCTGGCAGCCATACCCAACCAGCTTACCCAGTCTACTGCAGACTATTCTAGACTACATTCTAATTTGCCAGAAAACGGGGGGGGGGGGGGCACCAATCAAAATCAAGTATGCAAATAGCAAATCTATGTCTCCTTGACAAGGCTCAGAGCACCTGACCGTACTTAGTGGAAAACAATGATCAGACTACTAAAGATGTAGAGGAAAATGCAACGCACAAATGAGAGCAACAGCGGATAAATAACAACTCTGAGCACTTTTAGAAGAGAAGCAAAAACGGGCAAAATGCCAATTGTATATTTTTCTTCGCATCAGCAAGCTGTATACAAGAAGCATCTTCTCCAGGTATTATGAAGAAAACCAACTGCTCGTGGCCAGGAGAAAAACGGGATGGAGAACCTGTACCCCTACAAATTTCCACTCCCAAGTAAAGAACCAAAGTTTGAAGAATTTGAGCTCTGAAAACTAGATACGCTTCAAAACATCAATGTTTATGTTGGGGGGAAATGGATGTTTAAATGTTAACATGCAAATCCGAAATGTGTGAAACTGAACTGTGGCTCCAAAGTCATGTTTTGTGCCCCATGTTTAACTGAGCTGTAAGATTTCCCAAGGATTTCCTGACTATTTCTAAACAAAAAGGCTGAGCAGGTGAGAAGCAGACAGGCATGAAGCGCTAGACCTAAGTAGCATCATCAGTCTTGTACTCCAAAGCTCCTTTCACAGCAAAAAAGAAACACCTTTGCATTTTGGAGCTGGGGTTGCTATCTTATCTGGTCAATTTTTTAAACTCCATTCAAAAGACTGTCCCTTTCTCTCTCACCCCCCCCCCCCACCAGGGGCGAATGAAGGCATCGTGACACCTGGGGCGGGGCGTCGCTACCTAGGGCACATGTGCGGCATCACTATGTACAATGCATGCACCGTATGTAGCAATGCCACACATGCACTGTACTTAGCGGTTTGCCAGTGGCACCGCTCCAGCACCATATGGACGGTGCTGGAATCCTCTGCTCGTGGCTGCAGCCACGAACAGAGCATCCTCCACATGTGGCTGTGGCGGTGGCGCGATGGCTGCTCACGCCACTGCGAGCCCCCACAGGGTGCCGTCTTGTCACCCCCACAGACATGGCATCTGGGGCGCACCCCCCCCCCATTGCGATGGCACTGACCGCCACCCCTACCAACCCCTGAAGTAGTCAGTTTTAATGTGACACATTTTTGGAGCTCTTCATATGTCCACTGTTCAGGTTCACTATCAAGTGCCAGGCATTCCAAGCACTTAGGGGGCAGGGGCAATTTTGCATAACAGAAGAACAAGAGAGCAACAGCAATTTGCACCCTGTATAAATTATGTTACCCCAGCTGCATGACAGTACATACTGTTTTGGCACCAGGAGAGCAACAGCAACCTTTCTATCACCCTGGGAGAGATCAGATAAACACTAGCTTCCAGACCACACAACTAGCTTCCAGACCACAGCAAGCAACTGGCTCAGGAAGAATAAGTGAGAAGAGCAGGTTTTTATGGCTTCCTGGAAACCACGGCTAGCCACTGCTGGAAACATAATGCTGGACTTGATGGAACCTGAACCTGGTCCTGGTCCAGCAGGCTCTTCTTCTGTACATTTGTACTCTTCTACCTCTTAAGGTTGCAGCAAATGATGTGGAACAAGCCCTGCATCCCGCCTGGAGCCAACATATCCCTGATAAAGCTCTTAGCGCGAAATGTAGAAACCGCTAAGTCATCTGGCACTGCAACACCGGCTATCTTTCCCCTTGGACCCATTTGGCATTTTTGGCCAAGTGGAGAGATATTGCATCTTTCCTGTTATTGCCTAAGTCTTCACATTGCAATTAGAAGACGACAGCTTTGTTGGATGTCAGCAGGAAACAATAAACCTCAAAACAACCTACACAGCCCCTAGATATTTCTCAAAGCCCTTTGTAAAATTTCTCTGATATCTCGAGTCACTGCAACTCATTTTCAGAGCTACAGGGCTTTCTTCTGTGAAAAAGCCAGGAAGATGACAGCACGCAGCTGATTAGCAACTCATTAGAAGTTAAAATGAAAATGCAACTTGAGAGTTTGAAGGGTGGGGTGGTTCCTTGTAAGATCAAGGCAAGCTGCAGAACTCAGGCAACAGCTACCATATTTTTTGCTCTATAAGACTCACTTTTTCTCTCCTAAAAAGTAAGGGGAAATGTGTGTGCGTCTTATGGAGTGAATGCAGGCTGCGCAGCTATCCCAGAAGCCAGAACAGCAAGCAGGATCACTGCTTTCACTGCGCAGCAATCCTTCTTGTTCTGGCTTCTGAAATTCAGAATATTTTTTTCCCCCTTGTTTTTCTCCTCCAAAAACTAGGTCCGTCTTATGGTCTGGTGCGTCTTATAGAGCGAAAAATACTGTGGTCCAACACAATGGCTGTGTACATGCATAGTGGGGAACCAGCTGGGGGTGAACTGTGATACAGCACAGATAACCAAAAGGCAAAATATCAGCCCAGGGAAAACATTCAACATCTGGAACCACCCTAAAAGAACTACACAGTATGGCTGACGTGGTGCTGCTGTGAAAAACAGAAGCCCGGCATTCAGTACTTGTGCTGGTGCCCCATATTCCTTAGCCCCACTTGCCTGTGTAATTTCCCCACCTTTGCCAGGAGCAACCAAAGATGTGGAACAGGGCTGTAGAAACAAGGTGATGTCACAACATAAACATACCTAACATTGCAGGAGAGAGGAAGGAGAATTGAAGATGGGGGAGTTTGTTTTTGGCAGCAGCACTGTGATGAGCATAGCATGTAGTTCTGTGCTAAGGAAAGAGCATATAGTACACCTTCCAAGGGAACAAATCACACCTCAGTGGTACAGGATGTGTTTCACATGCAAAGGACCCCAAGATTTGATGCTGAATATCTCCATGTAGGCCAACAAAAGACTCCTGTCTGAAACCCTACAGAACCACTATATGTCATTGTTGACTTGGTATAAGGCAGAATTCTAAGCCCTAGCCAAAACAGAGTTAATTAATGCAGAATATTTTGAAGATTCTTGTAGGATTTTGATATTGGGACGCGGGTGGCGCTGTGGGTTAAACCACAGAGCCTAGGGCTTGCTGATCAGAAGGTCGGCGGTTCGAATCCCCACGACGGGGTGAGCTCCCGTTGCTCGGTCCCAGCTCCTGCCAACCTAGCAGTTCAAAAGCATGCAGTGCAAGTAGATGGTGGAAAGGTAAACGGTGTTTCCATGCGCTGCTCTGGTTTGCCAGAAGCAGCTTAGTCATGCTGGCCACATGACCTGGAAGCTGTACACCAGCTTCATCAGCCAGTAAAGTGAGATGAGCGCAGCAACCCCAGAGTCGTCCGTGACTGGACCTAACAGTCAGGGGTCCCTTTACCGTTACCTAACTTACATTACTTATTGTATTCATTGCAATAAGACATTCCCCCACACACATGAAACTATGCCCTCTCTTATGCAGATGGCTTTATATATACATTTTTAACTAGGTCATCCACTGACTTTACCTAGACGGCATTTCAAAACACAATTCTTTTACTAGGATTAAATAAGCGGGAAACCTCAGTGCCTAGGACTTGCTGATCGTATGGTCGGCGGTTCGAATCCCCGTGGCGGGGTGAGCTCCCGTCGTTCGGTCCCAGCTCCTGCCCACCTAGCAGTTGGAAAGCACCCCTAAGTGCAAGTAGATAAATAGGTACCGCTTTATAGCGGGAAGGTAAACGGCATTTCCGTGTGCGGCACTGGTGCTGGCTCACCAGTGCAGCTTTGTCACGCTGGCCACGTGACCCGAAAGTGTCTTCGGACGGCGCCGGCTCCCGGCCTCTTGAGTGAGATGAGCGCACAACCCTAGAGTCGGTCACAACTGGCCCGTATGGGCAGGGGTACCTTTACCTTACCCCTTTGTGATCGGGAACACTCAAAACGGTGTTTTTTAGCAGATCCCCTAAAAATCAGCAATTTTGACTTAACACATCCCATTTTACAATTGAATGTCTTTGCACCTTTTTGATCTGACAACTGTTTTTATGTGCAGGGGGCTAGGTTTTAGACACATGATGTGTATATGTGGGTGTGTGGGTGTGTAGTATACAAGGACTGAAGAGGAGCATGTGGCTTGAATGAAAAAAAGAAGGACATAGGTAGTGATGGTAAAAAGAAAGAAAAACAGAAATGAAAAATCCCATACAGCCAAAGGCAGGAGGAGTTCTGTGATACTGCTGTCAGTAGAGTAGGGTGGGCACTCAGTTTGCTAATCCCTACCCCCAGTGCTTTTTTTCTGGGGGTATGCATATCTCTAAACATTTTGTGAATCTAAGTTTGGCCTCATTGAGGGGCAGTATTTAAATATGAGTAGGAAAATGAGAATACCCCTAAACATTTGTTTAGAGAAAAAAAGCACTGTCTACTCCCAAAAAGGAAACAAGGGTGTTTTGTTCTGTTTTTTGCTAAGACTCTATACCTACTTTATATCATTTTAGCTGTCACGGGTTCCCCAAAGAACCCTCAGCTTAAGTTTGATGAGGGTGCTGAGAATTCTTTGCTAGAGATGCCGACCTTCCCCGTTTAAAGAACGACGTTTACCAGGATTCCTTGGGAACAGGGAATGGCTACCCAACAAGTCTGTAACTTGAATACAGTACAGACTTGAATATAGTAATTTAGATATCCTCTTGTTGGTTCACTCCCGCTAAGATTCTGCCACACTTAGCACAGATTCTGTCAGCAAGAAGGAAAAACAGATTAATTCTGAATTTAGGCAAATACATTATTTTTATACCTTGCTCCTTTTCCAATATCCCTTTAATATGATAATCCTGCATCTCTCAGTTGATGGATTAGCATACTCAGTCTGAAAGATGTGTTCCCTCCTCTTCATGCATCGTTCTTATCACAAGCTAAAGCGGATATTAAAAACTAAAACCAGGTTTCTTCTCCCTTCCCTTTCCCAGTGATTCTGGTATCAAATCCATGAAAAATGTGTTGTTTTGACTTGTAAACTAAAACAAAAATCCATTGTGGTGCCTTGGGTATGATGGATTTTTTATTATTATTCCTATGTGCAGCCTTACTTTCAAACAAAAAAAAAGGAGACTCAGATGAAATATTATGAAGAGAGACAGTATCGGCTTTGTTGCACAAGTTCTGTACTATGATACTGATAATAATTAAGGCATATAATATATTCAGGCCAGGCAGCTTACTTTATTCCCTGTACTTCAGCAGATTCAAACAAGCTAACAAGCTCCTGGATTAGAGCCCAAAGTTATCACAATACAGTCGTACCTTGGAAGTCAAACGGAAAGCGTTCCAGAAGTCGGTCCAACTTCCAAAATGTTCGAAAACCAAAGCATGGCTTCTGATTGGCTGCAGGAAGGTCCTGCAGCCAATCAGAAGCCGTGGAAGCCCCGTAGGACGTTCAGCTTCCAAAAATAGTTCACAAACCAGATCAGTCACTTCCGGGTTTGCAACATTCGGGAGCCAAAATGTTCGCGAACTAAGCTATTCAACTTCCAAGGTACGACTGTATGGCATTGTTTTGTGATGATGCTAAATAGAGAAAAAAGGTCTTAAAATATGAGTTGTATTGTGCTTTGATTTGTTCAACACACACACGAAGTTTAACTGGTATTCTGAAGATCCCAGAAATTTATGTGGTCAGAGAAAGAGAGAGAAAGAAACACAGAGAATCACTGATCCATATATTCATTGGTGAATGATGGCATCTGTGGATTTCCTTGGTCAGTTGGAACTTGGAATTCATGAAGCTTACAGCATTTTAGTTTCAAAGAAGGAAAACTGAGGTCTGCGAAGGGAAATTCTATAAAAAGCTGCTAAAATCATATGCATACTCTACAATTCTATGATGCTATATACAGGCAAACAGAAGGCTTGTTCTTTTGGTGAGAACAGGATCTGGTGCATATGTAACATGTGAAGCTCTCTTAACTAGGAATGGATTGCAATGTCTGTCCCTTCATCTCTCCTTTCCTCTGCACAGTATATTCGCACACCTTTATCACTCAACATTATCTACACTAGTGTTGACCGTGGTTAGGCTAACCATATCTGACAATATTCAGAAACAGCTTTAAATTGTTGCCACAGTCAGCTGATGTATCACTTAGCCATAGTTAAGTTGGGTCTGGCTACTCCAGTCTCCCAAAATGGGTACCAGATGCAGCTCCTGCCAGCGTACTGGGAGCTTCCTACAGTGTGTGCTTGAACAAGCAACCATTTTAAACATGCAGGTTCTAAGTGGTACATTTTTGCTGCACATCATATGGAGCATGCCGTAGGTGCAACATATGAGGTGGTCCTCTAACAAGGCTATCTATTCTCCATTATTTTTCTTGGCTCTCCCAGAATAGTTGAGAATTGGGGCCAAGTACAGAAGAGTGCTACATTTTGCAGCAAACACGAATGGAACAAGAGTTGAGAGGGAGCAACTTCCTTCCCTTCACCCACTCATTCAAAAGCTGACTGTCAATGAGAGCTTGTGAACATTATTAAGCATAATTAACCTCTGCTGTTCATTTCAAACTTTCCGTTCAATCTGCAGGTCTTAAGGCTTCTCACACACCAGTTACAAAAAAACCACATCACTTGGTGTTGAGGTCCACTTCTTTCACCCGAAGTCTCAATAAAATGTTTGCTGTCTCAACAATATGTCACCAAGGAATGTACTAGTAATGACATAGTGATAACAACTTTGAAAGGTGTGATGGAAAGAGAGAAGGCTGAATGAGAGCTCTATTGAACACCAGGGGGCGATAAAGAAAAGGAATCTGACTCACCACACATGATGGGTCAAAACCTCTTTGCTATCAGCGTTAGTAATGGAGGAGCAGACACATATTAGCAAGTGAATTGAGGACAAAAAACAAAATGATCTTTTTGGAGTTCAGCATATCTGGCAAACAGCTTGGAGCACTGTGTCTTTTGCTGTTGTTTATTACGTTTTTTAAAAATAATATATTGCTAATAACTGATTACGTAGATTGATACACGCCAGGCTAAAGGCATAAATCAAAGGGAAAGTCATAAAGATGAAGCGGAATAGAGCACATGCACAATTTACGCAACATATACTGTATTGCAGTAAATGAAATATTGATCATTTCTAGGATTTGCTCCATTGCAGAGTTTTTGAGGATATCCTAAGCCAGCAGTACAAATCTAGCTGTTTGACTCATTTAGAGTACCTAATATTGAACTATGCCAAGTGTAAATGCTCATTCATCTAATTTATTGGGAGGAGGAAGGCCCATCACATGCTACTTCAAACACAACATGCTGGGAAATATATTACAGCTGCTATCATTTCAGTGAAAAGAGATTTATTTTCTCTACTTTTTTGAATTCTCATGATTCTACTCCTTTATATCTTTAACCTCTATCTTCTGCCTCTGTTTCACCTTCATTCAAGGCAGCCACATCATTCTCCTCGTCCTTGAAAAATAAAAACACGCAAAACTCACAAGTTGTCTAGACACAACTGTGATGTAACTAGTGAAAGGAAAATATGAAGAAGAGCTGTGGAAGGGACATGGAAGAGACTTGAGGGCCTCGGATATAAGGTTACCAGGTTAATGCGCCAGATCAATGGGATAAAAAGGACTGACAAAACCCGGGACCAGGAGGAAGGGACGCTGGATGAAGATTGGATTGTTCTTATTTCTTTTCTTTTTTTTATCATTAGGATTGTTTTATAAAATTGATGTTAGAAAAATGTTGAAATGAAATTACTTGGCTCTAGCAAAAATGTTTAAAGAATTAGGTAAGAATATTATGGTTATGAGAAGTTGGTAAAAATAAGATTTAAGTTTTAAGCTTTAAGGTTTTTTATAAGATAAGATGAAAATAGATTAAGGTAATGTAATGACAGAATATTATGAATTATGGAAAGGATTTGCTGCAATAATTATTAATTAGGATACAAGAAAAGGGAGGAGGAGGAGGTCAAAGAAAGAAGGTAATGGAAGTCGAGAATTTGAGAATGATGGATTTATTTTTTCTTTTTCTTTTTCTGTTTTGTCTTTTTTTGTAATTTTAAAAATTTTTCAATAAATATCATTAAAAAAAAAGAGATGTAACTACTGTATCTTCTCAGTTTTCCTTCCAAAATATTGGACTGCACAGTACTATCTGAGCAGGTGCACTCACATGTCACGATAAACCAGGGTTCCTGACTTACCATGGTTTTTTTCCAGTCAGCCTTAAGCCAGGGCTTGTTTCACACTTCACAACAATTTGATGTGACTGGATGGAGGGCAAAAGGTCCATATTGGTTATGTGACTTGTATAACAGAAATACACCACTATCACACCAAGAAATATGGACTAAACTAGGAAAATAACAAACTCTTTGGCTGCTACTTCACCAAATCCACACTTTCTTGGCTAACCCAATTACCAGTAAGGCAGCCCAATGACCACTAGCACTAGCCCCATTTGAAAGATTTGTAATATCCACAGAAGGACAAGGTCCAGGTATAACATGCACAATAGTGGATTCAGTTGACCCTATTAAACATCAGTGGGAATGCAATTTCAGATGTAAACTTGACCCAGGTCAGTGGAACAGAGACCCCATTAGAATAGAGACTATAGAGAACAGGGACCAAAAACCCTTTATTTTGGCAAGCAGTAGAGTATTGACCCTAAAACTCATATGTAGGTGGTACCTAACCCCTAAGAAGCTGGCAACGATCCATCCTGTCAACTCACCAGGGGCTGGTACATTTCTCCACATGTGGTGGGAATGTACAAAACTCCAGCCTTTCTGGAATTTGATATTCCAAGAAATTAATAAAATAACAGAACAATTCAGAGTTGAATCAGAATTAGCTTTATTAAATATATTTCAGGACAACAATCTGGATTTACATAAAAAATATTTAACAAGCAATTTATTGTGACTGGAAAGACCTTTCTGGCACAATAGGCAATTGGTACAAAACAGTTTGGGAGAAAGCCCTCCTTGAGAGATTAACAAATAAACTATGGCTGGCACATGGACAGAAAGATGGTTTTCTCCGGTGTGGTTTAATTTAATAACATATGCCAGTATTCCAGAAAATGAACAATCCTCCCGATCAGCATTTGTCTCAATCTGGCTAATCTAAATTTAAATTTAAACATAAAATTATTTTCTACACTTTGACCCTCCTCCCACGTTCATCAATATACCAACACTTTATATTGCTTCATTGGTAAATGGCTATTACTCATACTTAATCTAAGCACTACCACAAGAACTCCTGATTAGGCATTTAGCTATGCAATGTTGAATGTTATCTATTAACTGTGTTCTATCCTGTTTTCCCTTTTTTGTTTAAACCAAGAACTTATACACTGACCACTAATAATGAACCATGTGTTGTAGGTATTACTGCAAATTTGTTGTGCCATTTCTGTGATACACAAATGACATCAGAAGGCTTAGTCTAATTATTTGTATTATGCCTATGATCCTTGTGTATAAAACTCAATAAAAAGTTATTTTTAAAAACCAGTTATAGCAGTTTCCTGCAGAAAGATTATCTGCAACTTTCTTCCGGTGATCTTTCACTTCATTCTCTCTCTCACCTTTCAGGATGTTTTCATGCTGTGTCTTCTTGGCTCTCATGCCATTCTCTTAAATTAAGGTTTCTAAAACTGTTTGTCTGCCCAGCACCACCTTCTACTATTTTCTCTTTGTCGTTAGATTTTCCTGCATAATTTTGCTTTTTTGCTCTAACCTTTATTTAAACCTGGCTTTTCAATATCAGCATGTACTCAAAGTGGATATGTAATGTGCATGTGTATGAACAATAGACCATGGATGAACATATTTTAAAAAACAAAACAAAACGAATCAGAACAACTATTTTAAAGGCAATAAAAAACAGCCACAGGGCAAATAAATACAAATTGACATCCTTATTTTTAAAAGGGCCTAATGAAACACCATATTCTTGCCATGTTCAGCTTTGTCTAAGTTGCATTCTTTGGCTACAAAAATTCTAGGCAATGTTTTAATTCTTTCATATCCTAGTTCTTGCAATGCCTTCCTTCACAGTCGTCCTGTTTCCATTCAACCTCTTTAATCTGCTGCTTAGCTTACCTATTCAGCTTCTCCCTTCACTCACTTCTTTCTCCTGAGCATTCCAACCTTAAGTTCCTTCTTTCAATTTACAAATGTTTGCCATTTCTCCTGCTTATCTTTCATCTCTTCTTTTGCTCACAGCTGTGTAGGATGGTATGAGGAACCTGACGTCTGCAATATGTTGTCGGACTCCAGTTCCCATCAGCCCCAGCTAGCCAGTAGATAAGGATGATGGGAACTGTAGTTCAGCTATCTCTGGAGGACCACAAATTCCCCATCTTTGGTGCAGCGATTGGGGTCTTGGCTGCATGCCCTTTCCCTAAGCATTCCCGCAGTAAGACCAGGTAGTAGAAATCTGCGTAAGCCTTTTGTAGCACAGGATACATTCCTGGGTTACTAGTCCACACTCACTGTCTTCATTTTCATCAACACTTTCAAACACAAACAAGAGAATTATCTAAAGCAGGACAACGCGTAAATAATCATAATCATATGAAATAGACAGCCAGCTAAGAAACCATGAAAAGCAAAGACTTCTGTGACAAGGCTTCCTTACTGAATTCATTAGTGTGTCTAGGCTTGGTTAGGATGCTCACTCAGGTCTAAAATAACTACATGCATCACACTAAATTCAAAATTTACCGTCTTCCCCATATTTAAATGAGGGGCTTCTCCTGCCGACATTTTTGCCAGCCTCTTCTGCTTCCCATATCTACCAACATCATTATATCCTGATGACATCTGAATCAGGAGAGGTTGTGCTGTCTCTGGACCACTGCCCGGACACAGTGGTGAAATTGATGAGGTAAAGCAAGCCGAGCTTGAATCCTGGCAAGAAGGAGGCACTGTGGGTGAGTAGCTTCCATGTCTGAGAAATTGCTCAGTTGCCTTCTCTGGATAGGGTTGCACTGCCAGCAGGTTTGCAGTTTTTGGATGATTCTGGATCCAACTCTGTCTCGAGTCTCAGGTAGCCTCAGTGGCTAGAAGCGCCTTTTACCAACTGCAACTGGTTTGACAGCTACAGCCATTCTTGATCTGGGAAAGCCCTGCCACACTACTTTATGTGTTGGCTCCTTCAAGACTGGATTACTGCAATGTGCTCTGTGTCGGGCTTCCCTTGTGCTCGATCCAGAAGCTGCAGCACAACTGTTGACAGGAGTGAGGCCTTGCCAGCATATAACACCTGTGTTCAGAGAAGGGCAAGCCCAAGAAATTTTGGCCCCTGAGGTGAACCACAAAATGGCACCTCCCTCTCTGCCAGGGAAGAAGGGGTGAGTGCAGATCTATGTCAGGAACAAGGGGGAAAGACGAGCTACATCAGGATCTGCTGCCCCTGCGGATCCTGCCACCTGAGGCAGTCGCCAAACCTTGCCTCATGGGCTCAGAGATTGCATTGGCTGCCGATTTGTTATTACTGGATCAAGTTCAAGGTGTTACTCTTAGTATACAAAGTCCTGAAGAAGAAGAAGAAGAAGAAGAAGAAGAAGAAGAAGAAGAAGAAGAAGAAGAGTTTGGGTTTGATATCCCGCCTTTCACTCCCTTTAAGGAGTCTCAAAGCGGCTAACATTCTCCTTTCCCTTCCTCCCCCACAACAAACACTCTGTGAGGTGAGTGGGGCTGAGAGACTTCAAAGAAGTGTGACTGGCCCAAGGTCACCCAGCAGCTGCATGTGGAGGAGTGGAGACACGAACCCGGTTCCCCAGATTACGTGACTACCGCTCTTAACCACTACACCACACTGGCTCTTAACAACTTGGGACCAGTTTACTTACAAGATCGCCTTACATCAGATATATGCCCACTCAACCACTACAATCAGCGGAACTGGCACTACTTGCAGGTGCCACATAATACCCATTCTGTATTTGTAATAACATAATTTGTAATTAGTGTGGCAGCACCTAAACTTTGGAACTCCTTGCCTGTTGAGATAAAACAGGTGCCTTTCACTGTACTCTTTTCAGTGCCTGCTAAAAGCATCCTAGTTTAGACAAGTCTGTCCAGATGCTTAGAAAGTTGAGGTAATTTTAATCAGTATTAATATTTTAACTTTTGTATGTTTTAAAGCACGGCTGTAAAGTTTTCTTGATTTTATGGTTTTATCTGTTTGTGACCCATTTTGAGGGTGTGTGTGCTTTTAAGAATCAAGTGATACATAACTTTTATGAAATAACTATACACAAACACACAAACACACAAACAAACAAAAAACAAACACATATTGCCTGCAACCAATGGTAATATTTGAACACTCCAAGCCTTGCATCCTTACATTGGTCGCTAACTAATTCATAAATTTTGTTAGGCTTGTGATGCTGTTTGTATCTCTAGTGCCCAATTCCCTGTATACCAGGCAGCTTTGTGAATGGAACTGGGGTGGGGTATGGCAACAGGAAGAGCCCAGGCAAGAGTTTAGAAGCAGAAAATCTCCAGCTACTGAGCCCCAACTTTCTACTTAAGGAAGCTTAATAACGCACCTTTCAGCTAAATTCCACTTGAAAAGAACATTTTAACTGCTCTCAGGCTTGAAACATTACCCAGTGGCATTCAAGTATTTAAGCACTTTTGCACATTCATGTGCAACAGCAAGATGCCTCATCACTCCAGAGGAGCTAGAGAATGCTAGCTTGGCACTAACAGACCTTGCAGAAAGCCAACTCCCAGTATGGTGGAAGGGGCTGTTGCCAAGAACAGAGAAGAGAAGAGCAGGTCATAGACCTCTGCCCACCTGTCAATGAATGCATAAAAGAGAAGAGCAAGATCACACCCACTATCTATATTCTCAATCCGTCCCCTACCCAGTATAATAATAATATTATAATAATTTATTATCTATACCCCACCCATCTGGCTGGGTTTCCCCAGCCACTCTGGGCGTCTTCCAACAAAATAGTAAAATACAATGGTCCTTCAGATATTAAAAGGTTCCCTAAACAGGGCTGCCTTCAGATGTCTTCTAAAAGTCTGGTAGTTGTTTTTGCCTTTGACATCTGGTGGGAGGACGTTCCACAGGGCAGGCGCCACTACCAAGAAGGCCCTCTGCCTGTTTCCCTGTAACTTCGCTTCTCACAGTGAGGGAACCGCCAGAAGGCCCTCAGCGCTGGACCTCAGTTTCCAGGCAGAATGATGGGGGCGGAGATGCTCCTTCAGGTATACTGGACCGAGGCCGTTTAGGGCTTTAAAGGTCAGAACCAACACTTTGAATTGTGCTCGGAAACATATTGGGAGTCAATGTAGGTCTTTCAAGATTGGTGTTATGTGGTCTCAGCGGCCGCTCCCAGTCACCAGTCTCGCTGTCACATTCTGGATTAGTTGTAGTTTCCGGGTCACCTTCAAAGGTAGCCCCAAGTAGAGCATATTGCGGTATTCCAAGCAGGAGATAACCAGAGCATGCAGCACTCTGGCAAGACAGTCTGTGGGCAGATAGGGTCTCAGCCTGCGTACCAGATGGAGCTGGTAAACAGCTGCCCTGGATACAGAATTGACCTGCGCCTCCATGGACAGCTGCAAATCCAAAATGACTCCCAGGTTGCGCACCTGGTCCCTCAGGGGCACAGTTACCCCATTCAGGACCAGGGAGTCCTCCACACCCACCCGCCTCCTGTCCCCCCAAAACAGTACTTCTGTCTTGTCAGGATTCAACCTCAATCTGTCAGCTGCCATCCATCCTCCAACCGCCTCCAGACACTTATGGAGGAGCCTGTATGAGGAAGATTTCCCTTTGTAAGGGACAAACTGTGTGTGGAGGCTCTTCCAGAAGTTATGTGGAACATGGGCAGGGTGTGTGTGTGAGAGAGGAATGGCCTTTACCCTGCACCCCCCCCCCTTATATATGCAGTAAAGTATGCACAAGGATAGTGTCAACTAGCTCAAGGGAATGCAGCTTGCCTAAGGCCACATAAGGAGCTGACAGGTAAAACTCAACAGTTCCAAGGGCCTCAGCCATTGCTTGTCTTCCCTCCCCACCACAAAATAAAAACACCTGGTCGCCACCCCCTAGTCCTTATGTGCGACCTGCCTCCTTTGCCACCACATCCTACAATTAATGGAGGGACTAGATGGGCCATTGGCCTCATCCAGCAGGCTCTTATGTTCTTAATACTTCAGACCACTGCCTCTCTTTCATGTACATCAATGTTACTGCAACACTACCAGCATCATGTTATTTTTCTGATGCATCGTTATATTTGTATTGCTCAAATTTGTGATGCACGGACATAGTGGAGATATTTGAAACACACTGCTTCTCAGATCTACATTTTAAACTCATACTTCTTTACATCACACTAATTTCACAGAAGAAGGGAGAGAAGAGAAATTAATTTGCATATGCAAAGAACTCCAAAGACAGCCACCCTTGCCACTCATTTCACAGCTTTCAGATGCGATTCCAACATCTGTACCACTGTTATTTGCAAGGAATTATTTTATATAGTGCAATCATATGAAGAATTCTCGTACAATTTCATCCAACAGTATCTGATTACCTTTCAGCTCAAAGGAAGAGTTACTCAGCAGGATTGCAAGCCAAAAAGAACCAAGTAGAATATTTTGTATTTGATGAATGCCAGGAACAAACAGTTTTACTCACTAGGCATTATTGAAATTATTAAAAGTCCACTTACCTTTTCAAGCAGAAAAATTACATATATGTTTAAGCTGCAACCCTCTATTTAGTCCAGCATAGTTCCCACTTAAGTCAATGGAACATCGGTGGACTACTGAAATATTTGACACTGTACACATCTCAAATGGGTGGTGGAGAGAGTCGGCTTCTATCATCTCTGTGTCTTTATGCTTCACCATGACATACTGGCATAAGTGTGTAAATACATGTTGATTCCAATGCACGCATGGCCAATATGCAAGATCTTGCACATACACCATACACATACACCATTTTAAGGAACAAGGATCATGTATTTGAGCAGTGTTTAAGGAATGAGTGCATGGGCTGAATTTCACACAGTACAGAGGAGTACAGAGGTGAGGCAAAAACAGGGTGGGGGCGGCTCAGTCTTGCTGCTCCATCCCATATGTTCACATTTGCAAATGTGTATATAGCCGTAACCCTAATGACCTGAAGATTACAACCTTGTACTCAAACTAACCAGATTCTTCCTTCTAAGAATTCTGAGGCTCAGGCTAGACATAGACTAGGCTAGACTCTTTCCATGCGCGCACACACACAGAGCGTTTGAAATTTGCCAGGCACCAAGCACATTTTGCACCTGGCTCTCGGCCACTTGCAACCAAGTGATGATGCCTGGGCGCCAGGATGGCGGCTGACGTCCCCACCATCTGGAGGTGCATGCCTAGGGATGCTTGCTTGTTTTCACACACTAGCAACACATCCTGTAGTATTCTGTCTGTTAGATTTTATCACAATGAATCTCAGGAACCAAAAAGTCGTAATGAAAAGTAAGACTTTTGAGGTAACTGGCCCAAAAATGGCAACTAGGCATTATTCCGTTTCAACGCATGTAACCCTGGTTTAAGGAGCCATTTTGCACTTGGCTTCTATACCTGAATTCTAACACTGCGACACATATCTAGTTTTCTAAGGGAATGCAGCATTCAGTCCTGGCATTTCCCACCTGAAGAGGCAATTTCCTGGAACAGCTTTACCACAGGATGAGCATTTTTCTGGTCCAAGACTTATAGTGCCTAATTTCTTTCTCAGCAATAAACAAAAAACAAATCTGTTGATCAGAAAGCCTTATGGATTTTGCATTTTCGAACTAATTTTCAGAGTCAAAATTTAAAACATTGAATATTAATGGAATTCATTGTTTTAGCTTTAGTTTTAAATGTTTGGGAAGGTGTTCATGCTTTTCTGTAAGGGAGCAGATGGCACTGTGGTCTAAACCACTGAGCCTCTTGGGGTTGCCAGTCGGAAGGTCGTCGGTTCGAATCCATGTGACAGGGTTAGCTCCCGTTGCTCTGTTCCAGCTCCTCACAACCTAGCAGTTTGAAAGCATACCAACATGAGTATGTGGCAGGAAGGTAAACAGGAAACGGTGTTTCTGTGTGCTCTTGTCACGGTGCCCCGTTGCACCAGAAGCGGTTTAGCCATGTTGGCCACATGACCCAGAAAGCTGTCTGTGGACAAACACCGGCTCCCTTGGCCTGAAGCGAGATGAACGCCGCACCCCACAGCTGCCTTTGACGGGACTTAACCATCCAGGGGTCCTTTACCTTTCACCTTTACCTCATGCTTTTCCAGCAATGAACTCCCATTTGCATCAGAAGGGTTGGTCTTGCCCTCAGGCAAGCTGCAGGGGCAGAGATGTCCATACCCATTTCAGAACAGCCTGGTTTGATAGTTTAAAACGGGGCTTGGGAAAACACAAGCTGCTTCTTGGTCTGCCTGCCCTGCTGGGGTTGTGTTTCCGTTTCTTTGACCACAGCTTGCACTGCTTGGTGAAGGAAACTGTGCCTTGCCATGTTCATTTCTTCACTGGCAATTCTTATGTTTTAAAACCTCATCTCAGGGATCCTCAAGAGGCCTGGAAAGCACTTACCATGTCCATCCTACATCCCATAATCCATGTCTTATCTTCTGAAAGTAGATCTTGTGATCTTGTCATGCAGTACAACTCCAGGCCTGTCCATGCACCTCACCAGCCTTGGCATTGTACACATGTCATAATGTACGAGCCCACCTCTGCCAAGCGACTTCTCCTGGTTCCAACAAGATTCTGGGCTTTTTCTTCTCTGCCCAACTGGAGCTCCAGTCCTGCCTAATCAAGCATACATCTTGCCAGAACTTTGCAGCCTGGGGTTAATCTTGTACTAACCAGAGTTTGAATTTTGTTAACTAGTCTCCAAAAAAGACAGCCTATTCCTAAACGTGCTGAGCAGGTAAGACTTGTATCCTGATACAGCCAGATCATGACAAAATGAACTCAATAGAATCCTGTTCCCGCTACCCTTTTCTAAAATCTAAAACTAGCATGAGAGCTGCTGAGTAAATTTAAAGCAGACTAACTCTTGCATTCTCTTCTTTGAAACTCTGGTGTAAGATTAGGAAGCACACAGGATGTGCCAAATATATCATGTGTGTATCATGTCTCCATGCGTAAACAAACCACAGGAAAAGATGCTATTAAGTTGTTCTGGGTTCTGCTTGATTCTCCATTTACGGCATCAGGTTAGGGCACATCTACAGTGCCGTTTTATATAAAAAGTTGGCTCCTTAATTTACTTTCCAAAATTTTCTTGGAGGATTCTTTCAGTTCATTAAAGTAAGTGCTTCAAACTGTCAGTCATCAGCCCTCATCATCCAATGTATTCCAAGACTGAAAAACAGCAAAGTCAACAGGGATAATGGTGGAAGTATTGCAATATGAAGGGGTAATTCCTTGCATGCTATGAAGGGTAATGGTTAGTCTTTGAAATAAGGGATTAATCCGGTTCTCTAATATCACTCTAATAGCAGCCCAGACATATCATTAGTATGACCGTCTGCGACAGATCCATTCCGCTCTATCATGTAACAAGATGAGGCATGAGAGCAAAATGCAATATTATGAAGCTCTCTAATCCATTTGAAAATAGAGGAGACTCCCTATAGGAGTAATGGATTCATAATTATACATTCCACTCTGTTGCTTAGATCCACTGTAGCATGATTACAAATATATTAGCAGGTAACAGTAGCAGGTACCCCCAAATATAAATATGCTCAAAAGATCCTATCATAATTATTACTAGCTATGTAACATTTGCCCCCACCTCTCAAAAAAAAATCACAACCACCTTTGAAGGGGCTTCAACCATAGTGGACCTTTGAGGGGATAGGATAGGAGCAAGAATTGCAATGGTGGAAACAAGTCGCTAAGGACACCATTCTATGTGCCTCAGTACTGGTATTGGTATAGGACAGTCTTCCCCAACCTGGTGCCCTCCAATGTTTTGGACTACAACTCCCATGATGTCTCACCATTAGCTATACTTGCTGGGGTTGATAGGAGTTAAAGCCCAAAGCATCTGAAAAGCACTTGGTTGGGGAAGGCTGGTATAGGACACCATGATGACATTGCAATCTCCGAACAAGACTGTGGAAGGAAAATAATGTCACGAATGACACAAAACATGCATACCGTAACGCTTTGTGGTTTTTGTGCTGTGAAGCTCCAGAAATCCATATGTGACATTTCAGTCACTTCCCCAAACCACAACCACCAAAATTCTTCTAATCTTGAGGAGGACATAACAGTAACCATCAGTTTCCCACTAAACAAAACATATTGAAAGATGGACATGAATGTGGGTTTTAACAATTAGGTCACATCTACTGCAGGAAGAATGGGTTGAAGCCAATCCAAACAGCCTAATGCTGTGGATGTTTGCTTGGATGTAAATCCCACTGTGCTCAGCGGGACTTGTTCCCAAGTAAGTGTGCATAGGATCACCACTGACTTAGTTACTCAGGGTTTGAAGACTTTTCATCTAAATACAGGGATTTTCACACTTACTATTCTATGCCACTTGACTTACAACAACAATAACTGTATAGCTGTAAACACAGGACAAATACTCTCTTTTATTAAAAACATTTATCTTTCAAAAAACCAACTCCACAGTGAGTTGTATTTCCTACCCTGGTGAGAAAACAGTGCCAGGCAGAAGCATTTCATATGCTACATGCAATAGAGATTACCCGTTCCAATGCTCTCTAGAGCATTTCCCCCCCTATAAGCAAAATCCAGAATATATTTGCAAAGAGCAGACACAAAAATAGATTATGGGGAGAGGAATGTGCTCAACTTCCTTCTAAAATGCTACAAACCACCTTTCAAATATTTATATATTTCTCTTCCCCAATTTGCTACACAGACAGTCCAACCTGTGGATCAGTTAAACCTCAATATCCCAAGTTACCTAGTCCAGCTGATTTATGCACCACAATCTAAGGCTGCAATACTTTCATGGAAGCAACTACCACTGAACTCAGTGGAACTCAGTTTAGAGAGCAAGCATGTTTAATCACACTCTTGGGCATTTTTATTCACAAGTAGGTTTCACTGGAATTGGAGCCTACCTCCAAATAAATGTATTTAGGAAGGGAGTGAGAGACCAACAAACTGAAGGGAACACATAGTCACTGCAATTTTTCACAGCTGCTTACTCCTAACTAATCCCACATATTTAAATGGCATGAACTGGCAAAGACTTGAGAATTTCAGCTACTCCCACCAGAAATCACCAAGATCACTATTTTTTAAATGCTCAGCATCTTATTTTTGCAAGCCAGTGCAAGTAACAACAGCAACAACAAGAGCCAATTTTGAAGGATCCATGTTATTCCGCACAACAAAAACCATTCTGGCAAATCCATCTAAGAACCACCTGTGTAGTTCTCTATGATAAAGAAACAACAACACATGACAAAAGCAGTTTTCTGAACCAAAGTTGAATTTCATCACCATTCATTCAGCTACAGAATGTAAAAGCAGATACTATACTAGCCAAGGCGTTGCCTGAAAAGGTTTTATATGATTTACACAAACACACACACATACATTTATTCAGAACTTAAAATGTTCGCAACAACATCTATTAGCAAGCCCACACTGTTGACAGGCAGAGTTTCTTTTAAGCTTTCATGGGGATGTTTGTTTACTCACTGGGTGTGGACTTAAAAGACTGCTGTAGTATATCAAAAAGCCACATTGTTTAATCATGCAGTAAGCAATTTGTTTCAGAATGCTCAGATATTTGAAGAACATAAAGCAATTGTGTTACAACATTCTGTTTCCAGGAAGGGAACACGCCCATCAGCACCCAGCAAAAACAAAAGCATCCTCGTTCTAGCATCTTCTTGGTTCCCTAAATCAAAAGAC
This sequence comes from Podarcis pityusensis, assembly GCF_964106645.2. Classification (NCBI taxonomy): domain Eukaryota; kingdom Metazoa; phylum Chordata; class Lepidosauria; order Squamata; family Lacertidae; genus Podarcis; species Podarcis pityusensis. The sequence goes on along the minus strand of NC_138032.1, from coordinate 74,649,135 downwards.
CCCAGAATCAAACCCTTTTTTGAACCCACGTGAAAAAAAGGAAAGATAACCTTATAACTGAGAATAAAAGGTGCCGAAACCTTTTTGGGGAGTTTACCTTTTTGCCTTTCTTTTTCCTGTGAGTATGTTTTGCATTCTTCTCCTTTGCTTCTTCACTCATTTTTCAGCAAGTAAAATGCACAATCTATAGACCGCTACTTGTATTCCAACATCCAGAGTCACTGGAAATATCAGAGCATTGAAACCAAAGTCCATCTGCTGACGTTTCTCAGGCAAGTAACAGAATAAGTGCTGTTTAAACACAGCCACTGCTACTCCTGTAGAAGCTGGAACTGCTACTCAGAGCCTTGCTCGCGATTTCCCCAGCTCTCCCCACCCCTTCAGTTACAGAGCTGGGAGTTCAGATAAGCTACTATTCCAGTGAAAAAGCAGTGCTCCCCTTTCTTTTGTTGTTCTGCACTGACTGTTACCCCTGGGGTAAGATCTCAGCAAGATTTGGTAGCTTGTTCCATCCACGGTGCCTCCCCAGCCTCTAAATGCACAGAAATCAGCTGCAGATTGCTGACAGGTCTCAGAAGCTTTCACCAGCAGATGATTTGCTGTGCCTTGCAGACGGAGAAACTGAGCATAAATTGCTCCGATTCCCGAGAGCGCACAGCACCAGCCCGTGTGTTGAATGTACTGGGGAACACACAAACCAGATAAGGAAGCCTCCGAGAGAGAGAGAGAGAGAGAGAGAGAGAGAGAGAGAGAGAGATCAGGTGGCTGGTTCTCAATAATTACTACCACCAGGAAGATTTAAAACATTGTGTGTGTGTGTGTGTGTGTGTGTGTGTGTGTGTACACACACATATATGATTATATGCACTAGACAGTCCTGCTGAATTAATGTTCAATTCTCATAGTTATCCAGCCCTACTCCTTTAGGCACACTTCAAATTATTTATATTAACATTAAGATTGATTACCCTTTCAATTATTTATCACATAAAAGCGCCAACTACTTCCATAAAACAGAGATTTGCAATTATTTGTATCTCCTAAGCCAGTCCCATGCCAGCATGTATTCATGACAGAAGATTGATAGACAATTTCTTCTCTTCCCTCCCCCCCCCCCTTCTCTGATGTAGGTCTCACAGAGAAAGTGCTACATGCCTTGAGTTGTGGTATCTCCAAAGTCCGTGGAGGGTTTCTGGATCAAATTTCCACACACTGCTGACCTACTCAGCAAAATGTTTTGGCTAGATATGTACAGGTCTCACACAAACAGGGGGGGAAGTAGATGGAGAAACCATTCTATCACTTCTAGACCCCTACACTGTTAAATAAATCTTTAATAAAAACATTCAAAATGGGTTGGGTAGAAATATACACTTACCCAGCACATTGGCTTTTGATGCAATGAAAATTTAAGAATTATCTTTAAATCCCTTATATACAGAAATAGCTTTAAATCCCTTATATACTAAAGGTGCTCTGCTGAATCACAGGCTTTTCAGCTCCCCCTTCTAGCAGCACCTTCCGGAAGCCCCCAAAGTTTTGGGGGCTCTACAGCAACACCCATTGAGGTGTGGGGAGCAGCCACATGAAAATAATATGTGGTACGGCATAGGGGACTGCTATTTGAACACACATCTGGGGTGCGATGCAAAGATGCTACTGAGATTGTTTGTCCATGGTTTTATCCTGATCAATTTTTTCTGGTCTGTTTGTCTCCTCCCTACTCACACAGGGAAGAAACAAACCATGATTTCCTGGCTTGGAATTATGATCGAAGCATTATGACCATGGTTTGTTTTGCTTTGTTCTTGGTTTACTTACTCACTTGGCTTCTTGGAATAAGAAAAACACAATCCTTGATATGGAAATACTGCTAAGCAATGGCTCATGGTTTGTTTTCCGCATGTGCTAGTGGGGAGGAGACAAACAGTGCAGAAAAGTGTGTTCACAGTAAACCACTAACTATGGTTTATCATTCCACCTAAACTGAGTCAGTGTAATGTTGTTCTGTATGATCCAGATTTGCTAATTAACACTAAGTCAAACCTTGTCTTAATATGTAGGTCTCCAGAGAGGAGATCATGATGGCTTTGATCCTCTTCCAATCTATTGCTATGCTGCTGTGAGATAAACCATGGGTTTGACTTGGCATGTCATCCAAACCCAGGCTTGTAATTTGCCTCACTCCAGAGAAACCACAAACTGTAACAAAGGTTTGTTCTTGGTTAACAGCTCATGATTTGACTGAATCAAGTCCAAACACAAGCCCAAGTTCAGGTGGCATGCTAAGCCAAACCATAGCTTAGCTCACAGCAACAGGGCTAAAGGAGAAGCAAAGCAGCTGTGATCAGCTTTGCGGGAACCTGAGCACACACACACTTGTGCCAAACCATTGTTTGCTTATTGTTATGTGCAAACTGGACCTACATGTTGTTCTGTAATGAACCATCATTTTCTCCCATTCTGTTTCTTCCTCATATATGTACCACCCTGTTGATTTGTTTTTTTTTAAAAAAATAGAGGTGGTAATTGATAATACCATTGCATTCTTGCTTCTGAAAGCTTCTTCCTTTAATACTCCTATAGCACTTATTAGATTATTAAACATTGGGTTTCTATGAATATTGATTTTTTATTTATTAAAAAAAGCACAATCAAATGGCACATGGGCAATAGCGGTTTCTGACTCTAAGTAGGTTACAGAAACATCTATTTTTGCTAAATACCAGAAGCCAAGTAACGTTAATATTTTCCTAAAATGGAGGGCAAATTGAAGAGAGATCTGTAATCTGAAACGCTGCTGACAATTGAGGGAACAATTAGATCTAGTTTTTATCAAGGTAATAAACCTTAACCTGAACAGATTGCAGGTGGAGACTCAAGTGACTGAATACTTCTAAAAATGAAATAAAATTAATCCCTGTAAATAGAAAACCTAATGTCAGACAAAAGGTTCATGCCTATCCTTCCTCTAGTTTTCTGTGTGTATTGAATTCATATTTTTTGTGTGTGAAAACATTCAATTTCATGAGCCCCCACTTGCAGCCTGAAATAGTGCAGCCCAAATAAAGGTTTGACTACCTTGGTGAGAACTAAACCTTAGACAGCAGGGTTTTATGAAAGAGCAGCTTGTACAGAAATATGCAAAACCAGTTGTTGTGTTTTCCTTTTTTAGGTCGGGGGAAAAAATCAAAACAAAACCCTAGTACTTTCCCTAGATTTGCATCCTTGCTTAGATGATATGTTGCAAAAGAAAGTGCTCTCTGCTGGCTGATTTGGAGAAAACACTTATAAATAAAGCTACGACCTCATTGAACGCATATATTCTAATTACGCTGCTGTGAACAACCTGGGAGGCCACTTCACACTTTGGGTGTAGCCTTAAAAGATCTTAGATGTGTACATCTAAAAATGTAAAGTGTGGGTAGAACACAACACATTTACAAACACACGCTGTGTACAAGTACAGCAAGCCCACAAATTGTGTTTGCTTTATGTACGTGATTGTAACCTTACGTGGTGTTGGGGGGATGAATAAATAAGTAAATGGAGAGCCAAGGAAACCCAACACTCTCTACTCTACATTTATTTACTTACTTCCCCCTTCCATCCATGCTTTGGGAAGGGAGTGAGAGGGCTCTGGCAGCATCTCAGTGTAACTTTAAATATATTTCAGGTAAGTAGGATCCAACAGAGGGACACGGGTGGCGCTGTGGTCTAAACCACAGAGCCTAGGGCTTGCCGATTAGAAGGTCGGTGGTTCAAATCCCTGCAACAGGGTGAGCTCCCATTGCTTGGTTCCAGCTCCTGTCAACCTAGCAGTTCGAAAGCACGTCAAGTGCAAGCAGATAAATAGGTACCACTCCAGTGGGAAGGTAAACGGCATTTCCGTGCACTGCTCTGGTTTCGTCAAAAATAGCTTAGTCATGCTGGCCATATGACCCAGAAAAACTGTCTACGGACAAACGTCGGCTCCCTTGGCCAGTAAAGCGAGATGAGCGCCACAACCCCAGAGTCGTCTGTGACTGGACTTAACAGTCAGGGGTCCCTTTACCTTTTTAGGATCCAATAAGTGTGTGAAGTGGCCCTAGCCCTTGCAAAAGAATTGCTTAATAAATGCACAGTGATCTTCCATCACACATTGGGGCTTGTTTTAATACTCCTAGAACCCTATAAACATTTACAATGATTTCTGGAGTGGGAATTTTATATGCAGACACCTTGTTCATTTATTACAATTATTTATATCCTGCCTTTCAGAACAGAGACCCTTCCAAGGCAGCTTACCACCATAACACAATATTAACATACTTTAAAGCTCTTGGGACACTTCCTGCAGGCTAGTTGATTGTAGAGTGTGGGGTGCAAAAAGAAAGTACAGTTGACTTTTGCCTGCCTTCCTCTCTTTTTCCCAAGAGAAAGCATCGATGCTACATTGCTTTTATCAAAGAAACAATTCATTGGGTCAGGAATCATTATAGGAAACTGATTACAATTACTCTGAACTCCGCTATGAATTATCATTATCATTATTATTATTATTTTCTCTTTAAGTTCTGCCATGCTAGGCTCCTTTGGGAGAAAGGGTGGGATATAAATTCAATAAATAAAAAAATAAATTCAGGATTCCTCAAAGCTTCTATCTCTACTAAGATCTACAAGTTTCTTGCTTCTATGAGATATTTTTGGTTATTCGTTGATAAATTTTAAGAAGTGTTTTGACGTGCAACTCTTTAACAGTTATTATATCAGAGGCTGCGTGGCATCAAAATGTGAAGACTGTGAGCAGAAATGTCAGCCATACAGTTTTCTAACACATTGCTTAATTGCAGCCCAGTTTATATGTGAACTTTCAGAATCCCGGCGATGCAGATCTACTAGCAGAGTTCTATTTTTAGATCAAAAAATAACTCGCATAAGAGGACAACAGGGTAGGCCAAATGAAGTCTACCAGGACAGTTCTATTTATAAACACATGCAAGGAAAAGGAAGGAGGCATGGAGCCCATGTGGAGTGGAAAGGGAGAATTTCAAGAAGAACAACCCGCAACAAGTCACTTTTGGTGACAAAAAGCTAATGAGGCTGTCATGCACAGTTGGTGAAGAGCAGCTTCGTAGTAGACACTGGAATCTATGGAAGTAGCTGATTTGGATAACACTTAGGACACTCTGTACTTACAGGAGGCTCCTTTTTGCAGTTTGAATGGTTTCTGCTGGCACCTGTGTCATATGTAATCTGCTGCTGTGTGCTATTCATTTAACCCTGACTGGGGACAAGGTCTCTCGTTTGCTTTAATGAGCTCCCTGAAAAGATGGCACTAAGGGGAGAGAAATCCATGTAATAAATAAGTTTTCTTTTTGCACCAGCAAAAGAATATTGGCTTATTTACTTCATTCATTCATATCTACTAGATATTTTGAAAAGTTCTTTGCCTATTCTTTATAGGTCCAAGCTGCCTCCCTAGATATCATTGCCAAATTCGGAACAAGGGTTCCCAAGGTGTGGGGAAGCAGTTTCCTTCAGTGTTGGGCTACTGGGCTGCCATTCTGACTTTGCCCATTTTTTGACATAGGCATAGGCTTGGCCACCTATTGATCACCAAGCTTGGCATGAAGGTTCCTAAAGTGGGTGTGAGGGTCCTTGGTAATGTTTGGGTGCTGGGCGCCATTTTGAATCAAGATGGTAGATCAAAATGTGACTTTGGCATAACTTTGCCTGATTTTTGGCATGACTGATCCAAACTAAAAAGAAAAAAAACCAAACACTATCCATTTTAAAAACACAGCATTTTGGGGTTTCTACATATTCCTGGGCAACATCAAGCACTCCCCACTAGTATAGATATATTACACACACTATATATTTTTCTACATCTAAATTTTCACTGGCATTCCAAAACTTAATTCTTATCTTTGCTAACATATGAAAATAACTCATACTTCTCCACCCTGCAACCCCATTATATGTATTTTTACTCAGAATCCCACAAAGTTCAGTGGGACTTCCTTCCAGGTAAGTGGGTTTAGGAATTCAACCTCACTCATTTTAATTGAATTGATGATTCAACAAAAGATCTGAAAGACTGGCAAAAGTACATGTCTGATAAGGTTTCTTCTGCTCAGCTTTCACCAGGCAACCTTTTTAGTCTTTTTATTTTAATTAACTGACATGTTTTTCAACAGAATGACTACCTAGGCATAACCTCAGTTATTAATGGAGTAAAAGTCATTTGTTCGTAGCATTGCTAAAATTATCATGAGGCATAAGTAGCAAGTATAGCGTGTGTGTGTGTGTGTGTACGTTGCCTTTTCAAAATTATATTTTGAATCTATTCAAGCACAAGCCTGTGAATCTTGCCACCCAATCCCAATTTAGTAAACTGTGCCCCTTCACACCACCTACAATTTATACTGCAATTGGTTTTTGCGGGGAGAGAGAAGAATCCAGTCTCCATGCCTGTCTGGCTGGCATTGAGTAGAAACTAAATTCAGCTAAAAGAGTGTAAAAATATTTGACTCATTGATTCAAGGGCATGTGCCAATAACAATTAAGCAAGCTGAAAGAGACTGCTTGGTCTAATGCAATGTTGCACAGGTTTGATTCACTCAAACTTCTCTGTATTGGGAAGTTTTTGATATTTGATGTTTTACTATGTTATAATAATAATAATAATAATAATTTATTATTTATACCCCGCCCATCTGGCTGGGTTTCCCCAGTCACTCTGGGCGGCTTCCAAAAGAATATTAAAATACTATGATACATCAAACATTAAAAGCTTCCCTAAACAGGGCTGCCTTCAGATGTCTTCTAAAAGTCTGGTAGTTGTTGTTCTCTTTGACATCTGGTGGGAGGGCATTCCACAGGGAGGGCGCCACTACCGAGAAGGCCCTCTGCCTGGTTCCCTGTAACTTGGCTTCTCGCAGTGAGGGAACCGCCAGAAGGCCCTCGGTGCTGGACCTCAGTGTCCGGGTAGAACGATGGGGGTGGAGACGCTCCTTCAGATATACTGGACCGAGGCCGTTTAGGGCTTTAAAGGTCAGCACCAACACTTGTTTTTATATGTGCTGTAAGCCACCCAGAGTGGCTGGGGAAACCCAGCCAGATCGGCGGGGTATAAATAATAAAGTTGTTGTTGTTGTTGTTGTTGTGTTGCACATAGAAACTTATGTGTGGCTTCAGGGAGTTGGGCACAGTTCTTTAGCTTTTCCAGCAGATTCTATTGAGTGACTTAAAAAGAAGGAATGAGTTCCATTGCCAATAATTTAGACACAAGTCAGTCACTGAGCTATATAGCACAGGTTAACTAAACATTTTCCCTTCATGCACAAGGCCAATATTCCTGTCCCAATATGGCGCACATCTTGTTTGCTTAAATCTACTTCAAACAAACTATGGCTTTTATGCACATTAACAGGAAAATACCATTGCCTATAACGCAATGCAAGAGGTGGTATCCAATTTACGTTTTACTCAGAAATTAATGCACCAAACTTAGTCATGTTCATTGATTTCAATGGGTCTACTCTGAGTAAAAGTTAGTTGCCTACCACCCACTTTGCAGAATGGTTTAAAGTAAAAACAATCTCCCTTTCCTTTAGATCTTTCTGATTTTTGGCATTATTAATTCTTGTGCCCTCTCAAAATCCTTGAGTAAACACTGCATTAAGAAGGTGGCCAAGATATATACTTCATTATATAACAAGCCAGCTGGAAACCCTAGAGTAGCCCTAATATTGTCAGGCACAGACATTAAGATGTGGTGACCTTGACCCCACCTTTCAGTAACGGATACTTATTTCTATTGTATATTGTATTTGGACCAATACTTGCTTGTGAACAGTTTTAAACTTTTCTGTGCCAAATCAAAATTGTCAGGATAGTCCAGGTCCAAATGGTGGCAGAGTCCAGCTCACCTCAGCTGATGATACAGCAAGTACCTTAAGCAGTGTTTTATCTAAAATGAATTTTCATTTTATTTTCAGGTATGTGAGGGGTGAGCCTTTTAATGGGCCCTTAAAGTTGGCCACATCAACATTCTCTCCAGGTTTCTTGCAATTGCACAGCTCCGTCACAGAAATTATCAAATGCTATGCATTTATTTTCCAGCAATTTTCATGCAACTGCCAAATTTGGTCCTTCAATTTTTATACCTGTTAGTTCAATCCTTATAATCAAACAGAAGGCAACTTCTGGCTCAGACTGCCACAATGATGCCTGAAGGGTGGGTCAACCTTTGTGCCTACATGGCACCTGTGAAGGCTTCCAGGGGTGCCCCTGGCAGGTGCCCCAGACTCTAAGATTTCACTTTCTTTTTTAAGTAAGCCTCTAGCCCTCCTAGAATGAAAGTTATGGGACAATATGTGGAGGTACCTTCTAAGCAATTTCCGAGAAAAGAGAATGGTGTGGTTATCTTGTATATTTTTCCCCCTGGTACCGAGGAATGCTCCCTGTTATTAGACAGCAGTAACATCAGCCTCTATCCCTCCCTCCTCCTTTGTGTGTGATCTCCATAAACAGGACCAATAGGGCATAGATGAGTGCCCATGGTAAGCATAAGGTTGTCAGAGGCAATTGTCTAATTTGTGTTATCCCATGCTCCCCATAGCAGCCATTTTGTGTTATGCCACAGCAGCCATGGCAGCCATTTTGTGACTAGCGACCCCAGAATTCTCTGAAATTTAAAAATAGGCCAACTAGACCAAAAATATTGGTGACCCCTGCTCTAGAGTTTCTTTGCATGCATGCACCTATACATCCATCCGGTGGCAACACTTGAAAGGGGCCAGGCATCAGGGTGACGTTGGTTTTGCAAAAAGTAAACAAAATCGCAAGCGTGAGTATTTCCAGATTTTCACATCTTCACAAAGTTACAGATGTGGAAACTGACACTTAATACAGCAACAGCAAGCAATGAATCCCTGAAAGCATTTATATTTTCTAATCACTTTGCCTTTTTAAACAAATTCAATCAAGACAACTTTCAGCCTAGTTAGTAAGTATCATGAACATATTTTTTTACTAAATTTCACCAATTACCACCAATTTTTGTGATCATTTGGAGCTACAGCATAAAACCATATATACTCCTGTAAGTAAATGGTCAAAAAAGCCATGCATTTATCAACTGCAATATGAAAAATAGTGAACAACTGCTCTAAACCAGTCAAATTCAGTCCCATTCATTTCAATAAGCCCTCTATAATTCATGCTCAGTCCTCCTACTGAAGTCTTAGGGAATTTTGTCCATCTTATTTTCAGTATTCTAGACTGGCTCTTTAGAAACAGTTTACCACCTGATACAAATACTCCTGGTTCGGATGTCAGATTACAGGAGGAGGACTGTGACTGAATGCTCCCCCGCAAAAGGAAATCCTGTCTATAGCAGCAGTTTTACATTAGGATGCACTGTTTGTTCAAAGAACCTCTTGTACAAACACCAGGGCAGTAATTAGAATGCATTGGTTTTAACCCAGTAGCTCATTTGTTAGATTACTCTGGATAGCATTAGTGACTATCAAGAAATGTAAACCATTAGATAGCTTCTCTCCACATTCCCTAAAACCAAAGAAGAGTAACCTTTCAATGGATACAGAAAGAACTTTCCAGCTCAGCAATCATCTCTAGTTTTCTTGCAGGGAAATTCCCAGCACATTATCCAATGTGCAATTTCTGCATTAGATATTTGGCAGTGCATCTTAGCTTGCTTCAAGGAAAGATGATCATCAGCGGCCTTCAACACTAATGGCTATGCTTAGGAGGATAATGGAAAACATTAGAGGAATGGTATTCCATGGGATGCCTTTAAAAAGTTCATGTTCTGGAAACAGTATACAGTTTTATTTTGCAAATTGCTAGCTGTTTCCTGCCTCAATTTGTTTGGCTATGATATCCAGTTACAATTTAAGATTCATTATTGCAGAATGAAAGTAAACAGAAATGGCTCTTAGGTTAAAAAAATATTACACTTAAAGAAGGAATATTCCAGAGATTAATGGCTCTGGATGTACTAATTAACCCATACTGGTTATCCATCTCTAGAATGAACCTATGATCATGAATGGAGCAGCCACACACTTGATGTATTTGATATAATTCTCTCTGTGCGTTCACTTACATTTTAATTTGTGGTTGGTCATACAAATTGTTATGTGTTGAAGTTCTCACCCTGGCCACCAGGGGTATTGTGTATATAGTTTTCACTCAGGTCCACGTAAGTTAATTTAGGCAGGAAACCCTGGGCTGTTGTTGTTACAGTGTTGACAGCCGGCTGCCTATAAAAGCAGGCCGGCTGAGCTGTTTGCTGTTCAGTTCAGTTCCAGCTTACTTATAAAGAACTACAGTGGTACCTCGGGTTAAGTAATTAATTCGTTCTGGAGGACCGTTCTTAACCTGAAACTGTTCTTAACCTGAAGCACCACTTTAGCTAATGGGGCCTCCTGCTGCTGCCGCGCCGCCGGAGCACGATTTCTGTTCTCATCCTGAAGCAAAGTTCTTAACCCGAGGTAATATTTCTGGGTTAGCGGAGTCTGTAACCTGAAGCGTGTGTAACCTGAAGCGTCTGTAACCCGAGGTACCGCTGTACTTAGAGAAATCTCTGTGTCGTCTGCTATGTCCACCCACTACATAATACAAATGTTCATGGATGTGAATATTGATATAGAGGTCTAGAGTCCCTTAAAAGTGGCAAGAAGCAGGATAATGTGTGATATCAAGTGAGGCATATGGGATTCACTTCCACAAGTTTCAGTAATAGCCACCAGTTTGCACAGCTTTAAAGTGGGATTAGAAAAATTCACTGAGGATAAAACTATCAGTAGATCTTATCGTGTGGGGAACATGAACAAGAGAACGCTATCAGCATCATGCCTTGCTTGTAGGCATATGCTTGACCAGTCTGAATACAGAACTAAATAAGCTTTTGATCACATCCAGAAGAGCTTATTATATTCTTGGTATTTTTGGAAATTATGCAGTCCTTGTAGGAAAACATTGCAGAGAAGCAGAATTGCATGTTTTTGTCCTCCATGCCTTATTAGGTTTCAGTGGCTCTCTGAATGGTACTGTCATGCTAGCTCCAGCACTGAGACCCAGCAGTAGGCAACCATCAGAATTTTCCCCACACAAGTTATGCATGTCAGAAGAGAGAAAGGAGTAACACCTTCCCTGTAGGAAGAGCTTTGTTCAGGGTTTATAGTTCATTTAGGGCAGATGTGCATCTCAGGAGAATTTTAGGAAAGAGTTGTAGATTCTGCAGAGGAAGAATAGAGAGAACCCATGGGGAGAGGGGGGGAGACCACCTTCCACAACACAGGAAGCACCTCGAACTAGCAATGTTTGGCAATAACAGCTAAGAACAGGGAGTTGTCCACTGGCATCCTACAAATATCAATGCTGGATGCTAGCAGTAACAGTGATGCCTCTTACAAGGCTACATAGTTAAAGCTTGCACTGCAAAGTTAGGGCAAAAGATCAACCCAATATCACAGGTTTGCACCTGTAGAATTACTGTTTTAAATTTTACCAGACATGAAATGTATGATTGACTGCAACCTCTCTTCAGAAAGCATGCCTGTGTTGAGCTGGATCCAAGTCTTCAATCCAGGGTGTTGCCTTCTGGACCATATTGGGGGTTGTTGCAGATCTTTCTAGTCTCCATTCTGATATTTTATACTGCATGATGCCGGGCAGGAGTACTAAGATTTTAATTAACTGAACACATTTTTCCTGTGAGGTGTGCAATTGCTTTTCTCCAACATAGAAACCATCAGGTTTAAAATAAGTAGAAGTGAAATCCAGCAGTTGGCAGAATGAAAATTTTGGGCTCCATGAAGGCTATTGTACACACGTACACACACACACACACACACACACACACACACAATGGTTTTGAATAAGCTGTGATCACTAGGAACTTTTAATATATGCAACCTGTGCAGATCATTTGCTGACATCTGGAGAGAAAGCTCAACATGCACTGGGGAAATGACTTGAGTAGATTATAATAAATTGCAATAGGTGGGCAGGAATGAAAATGAAAATGGCCAGGAGACCAATTTAGAATAATCCAGAGTATGTAATGTGGAACTTTAAAAGTTTAAAAGAGTTTACTTTAGCAAATGACTTTATTCAGTGAACATACAGATGAGCTGAAACGGAGATATAATATTTACATTTGTTAATGAGTTCTTGATAAAACAAAACAGCCTTTGGAATTAGTATTTGGGGACAATTCTGCTGATTCATTGTAAGTGCATACAAAGGGATGTGATGCTGCAGAACTAGGCAGTTTAACCTCCAAATCCTTGCAGCTATGAAAACATGCAGGCACGGCTCTGAAAGAAGTTTTATACACTGACAGCTTTCCACATACTGTCCTTCAGGCCAAAAAGGTCATAACTTAATTTCAAGAGGCATTAACAAAGATTCCAGGGTTGGGCTTCCCTCTTTGATGGATGAAAGAGACTTTCAGTTTTCCTCATGCAAGATGCTAAACTACTTCCTAGGCAGGCGCACTCACCAACACAATGGTGCATCAGTGATGAAGGAAAACCATGGCATGAACACATTCAAATTGCAGAGACTGCTCCTCCAGGGCAAAGGAGGGCAATCTTTTTCTTCTGAAGGGTCACAATCCTGGTGGCGCAGGGCGCCAGAGCCATCAACGGCCAGAACTAGAGACAAAAGTGCTCTGGATTAACTAGAAATGGACCCTCAGCAATTTCCAAGTAGTCCATGGGGGAAAGGGTTGGGAACCACTGTTCTAGCCTGCATGACACATATTTTCATAAATCAACTTCCCCATTATGCAAGCTCAGGGAAAGGTGTGGCAAAGAGGTTTGAGCAGAGGCACACCTACTCCTTGTACAGTTGAATAGCTAAGGGTAATATTGACTAGAATCTTGGAAGTGTCTGGTATTCTAAAATTTTCTGCTGAACAACTACTGGATTGTGCTGATTGCAATGGGCACACCTAGGACTGGGAATGCTCTCCTTGTCCTCAGCTCACTGTTTCATTTAAGTCTCAGTGCCTGAGCTGAAAACCATTTACTTCACCCCCCCCCCCTTGCAACTAACAGAAAACTGTACAGCTATAAGAAAGTGATTACATAATGGATGTCTGGAGAAAAGCCCAGCCGGCATGGCCTTTCCAGGACAGGATTAATCATTTCTGCTGCATAGATGAAGCCATTTGTGTGTGGGGTGGGGAACGATGCTTAGAATTCAGGAGCTGTTTTGTGAAACAGCTGTTTCATAAACAGTGGAAGCGGATACAGGGAAAACAAGGCTGCAGTAGTTTAGAGGATTCCTACCCCAACTTTCCATTCACAGATCCACAGGGTGGCTGACAGTAAAAATTACAACACACAATTAAAACAAAAAATGGCAGTACAAATAAAACCAACAATTCGACAAGAGTATAAAAGCACGATGCCATTAGAAAGAATGGTGTGAAAAATACAAATAAGTTTCCAGTGTTACTAATTGCCTTCATTGTGGGGGAGAAGTGCAGGTTACAAAAAAATACATGGAACAAACTAGGATGAAAATGGCAGCCCTGTATCAAATTCCTTTCTCCACCTCAACAAATGGGCAGTTCAACTTACCAGTGATGTCAGGACACACGACTGCTGCTGGTGTAAGCGAGGAAAGACATATCAGAATATTGTCAGGAATCAGACAACTACAATTTGCAGATGGAGGAGTTCAACACAAGGCTGCAATTTTAGCATCAGCCCTACTTCAAGTCAAATGCAAGTCCTATGCATGTTTACTGGAAAACAAATCCACTTGAATTTATGTGGACTTGAATTTATGTGCCAAGTAAGTATGCACATAATTTCAGTTAGAGTATTGCACTCACGATTGAATATGCACTGTGGAGCATATTTAATTGAACTTTATGGGACACAATGCTAATCCATAGTTTAGCATAACATTAATGAAACTGCTTGTATTTGGTGGTTTATTATCTTGGCTTGTTTCAAAAAGCCATGGGCTCAAACTATCCACAGGTTGTTTCAGTCCAGACATGACAATAAACTGTAGTTAAACTAGCAAGCAGATGCTTCCCATTGCTACCTTGAACCCATGATCTTGGAGAAGGCAACAGGAAGAGAGCATTTAGGTCTGATCCTTGCCCAGGCTTGTTCCCATAGCACCAAACCATGGTTGTCTGTTATGTCACCAAATCCAAATTCAGAGATGTTCAACATGTGAAATCCGGGAGCAGGAACAGTAGACATACTTGGGCTTCCCCCTCCATGCATCCAGCATCTCTGGGCTTGAACTGTGTGGAAGGTGTTTTCTACAGCTTAAATTACAGGTTACTTTAAGTCAGGGTTGGGGAACCTGTGCCCCTCTATATGTTGTTGAATTTTAGCTCTCAGGATGATGGGAGTTGTAGTCCAACATTATTCGGAATGCCACAGGTTAGCTACTCTTGCCATAAGCTATTATGCTTTTGTTATTGTTGTTTCAAAGTACAGTTCCCAAAAATCCTAAATGTGGAATGGTTAAATTTGCTGATCTCCATTCAGTAGTGCAGGAAGCTAAAGGTCTATTTTGCCATACAAACTGAACCCCCACAAGTGGTCAAGTGCCTTGAATGCAGAGTTGACCCCATGCATTCAAACACAGCATTATTTTAAAAATACATTTATATGCAGTACTGAATACAAAATCAAAAGAGCTGTGACATTAAAGTATACAATATATCCCTTTTTAATAGCTTATAAATATTTTTCTTTCCCTTTCAACTTGATGCTATGCAGGGACAGATTTATGTATAGACTGAAGTAGGCTGAAGCCTTGGGCCTCTAAATCTAGGGGGCCTCGCCAGTCTGCCCGCTCCCCAGTGCCGCAGTCTCCCCTCTCCCAAAATTGCAAACCCAAGACTTCATGCGAGGACAGGGCAACTCAGACCCAGCAACTATGAGACTCAGGGCTAGCCAGTGGGGCCCAGTTTGAAGCTCTGGGGCCAACTTGGAATTTTGGAGATATAAATACAATCCATCTAGATTGCCCTGGTGCGGGGGCCCACTTAGGAGCAGCCTGTGGGGCCCAATTTGGCCCAATTGCTCCAACTGCCTTAAGGCCAGCCCTGATGAGACTGTGCAGGGGCTGGGCTGACAAGCACTGCCACTTCCAGGTCCCTGGTGTCACTATTCAGCGTACAGACTCAAGGACTTGTTATGGAAATAAAGGGGGGCACTTATTGGAAATCATTTTTTCACCTCTCAACACCTCTCCTCCCTCAAAACCCCGGGATAATAAGCCTTTGCACTTTTAATGGAGAAAGCTTGCAAATTGTATCCCTTCTGGTTTCTATTGGCAAAACTTGTTGCATTGTTGCAAGAAAGTGTCAAAATTGTATACCTTTGTACTTGACCGTGCTGATGGACTACTAACCTTTGAAAATCACATAAAATCAATGCCATAACCAATTCTTCCATTTCAATGACATGTTGCTTCAAAAGGAAAGGCAGACGGACATCACCTTCCTCCATAATCCTCTAAGCGAGAGGTCATGTACTCAACTTCGATACCACCCTCCTCCATAATCCTTGGGATATACAGTCAAGTACAGAGCACCCCTCCCTTGAGGGAACAATGAACATCCATTGATGGGTTTCCTGAGGCCAGGTGTTCCCACAGCCCATCCTCAGGAAGGCCAGAAGGCAAAGATATGCATAGATAGTTTTATTGTTATTTAGGTGGCAGGTACTTAAGGTGAATCCCTGTGACGGGGTGAGCTCCCGTTGCTTGGTCCCAGCTCCTGCGAATCCCTGTGATGGGGTGAGCTCCCGTTGCTTGGTCCCAGCTCCTGCCCACCTAGCAGTTTGAAAGCACATCAAGCCTCCGGCGGGAAGGTAAACAGCGTTTCCATGCGCTGCTCTGGTTCGCCAGAAGCGGCTTAGTCATGCTGGCCACATGACCCAGAAGCTGTACACCGGCTCTCTTGGCCAATAAAGTGAGATGAGCACCGAAACCCCAGTGTCATGACTGGACCTAATGTTCAGGGGTCCCTTTACCTTTACTTTTTACTTAAGGTGTTAGGAACTTGATCTGATAACTGGGGCAAGTTGATGAACTTGGGTAACCTCACGACTCCCCTCCCTCCTTGTGACATCATAATGATATATCAGTGATGTATCAATGATGGTTCTGGAAATGTATTCTGGGTGGGGACAGAAGGTCTTCAAAGAGCTTGTAACCCATGTTTGGGGTTCTTACTCTGTGTGGAGATCTGTTGTGGAACAATAAAGATTGTGGTCTACTGACCGCTGTTTTGCTCCTGTATTTGGCTGGAACTTCCTTCTTCTGCTAACCACAAAGACCTTCAAGGACTTTCGCCCTGATGAGTTGGGCTGTTGAGTATCCTCACATCCCAGAATTTTCCATCTCAGAATCCAGAGCCAGCAGGCCCAGAGTCAACAACCAGCTGCACAGCCTTCCCCAGCTCAAGGGTCAGGTCAGTAGTGGTACATGCTGCACTTTAATCAATGGTAGAGTGTGGGGGGGGGGGCAGCTGGGGCAGATAGACTAGGCAGGCAAGCTCTCCCAAGTCTCTTCCATTCCTTCTCTCCTCCTTGGTTTGAACAGAGCAAGGCAAGCACATGTGACTGGCACTGGCCTCACCCCTCCCAGGCAGAGAAGTCTATCTTTCACAGTATCTTTCACACACATCAACAGAGCCTGTTTGTGGCTGCAGCATGCACTGCAGATTGCCCACAGGCAGAGAGAGGCCTTTGGGATCAGGGAAGGCAGCAGTGGGAAGGGATCCTCAGAACTACCTGTAGAAGGCAGGAGGCCAGGCTGCAGGTTGGTAACTGGACCTCATCCTGACTCTGACATTAATGGGAAGGGGGAAACCAGGCTCCAAGCTAACAATCTTTTGCAGAAAATGGAAGAACTGGAATCTGTGTTTATGCTGCATTTTTGGACCCGTGTGCTAGTCATTTTCAAAAGGTCAGCAAAGCCCTTCATAAATCAGACCTGTTATTGAGTTCTTGTTCAAGTTTGTACAGTTCACTTCTGGATTTTTAAAGGAAAATTAGAGATGATTTTGATGAGCTTGAAAAACAAGCAAAAGCCACCTTGCCAAATGTCAACTACAAAACAAGGAGACGAAGAGGGAGGGAACGGCAAAGAAATGACAGAAGTGCACCTGATGCCTTAGATGCGCTTTCTTCAAGAGATAGGTTTAGGATAAAATCCTTTATTCCTATATTAGATGCACTTGAAGCCAATTTAAAAAGAAGTAGTACTGTGTACAGTGATGTTGCACAATTGTTTGCCATTCTTTCTAATTTGACAGCATCTAAACAAGAAATTAAGCAAGGTGTTGAACAGTTGATGGAAGCATACCCAAAAGATATTGACCTGAAACTTATTGATGAACTTTTGCACTTTCACCTGCATGTGACACAATGCCATAGGCCTACAGCAGAGCATTCTCTGTCTCATACAGACCTTTATCAAATTATATACAAGGACAAAATTCATATGGCCTTTCCTAATGTGGAAGCAATCTTGCAGCTATTTCTTTGAGAATTGTTATTTTGGCAGCTCCCAAATCGTTAATCTTTCCCGTCCAGCTGTTATCAAAGAAACAGAGAGAAGCCACCTTCTAAAACTCCTTGTTGATTTATTCTTAAACAGACTGTTTGCAATGTAGCCATATATCAGATCAATTGGCCTCTGGAATCCAACCAGTCCCCCCTTCGGGCCCTAGAGAGGGGCTGCCAGACATCCATTTAGCCCTTTCTCTCACTCATAATAAAAAACTTTTTTTTGCAAACAGTTATATATATAATATTGTTTCCAGTCTTTCTGACCAACCAACAGTTAGCTCCTGCTTCTCTTAATCAGGGAGACTATTTCAGATATTCCATAAGTGCATAGTGGGTAGACGCCATTTTGTTCTTTGTTTTCGTCTTTAACAGGCATTTCAAATCTTAAAAGAAAAGCGGCTGTGAATAGGTCCCAATTATATATAAAAGTCCATCTGTACTCACTTTTTGAAGAGCAATTTAGGTTCTTAATGAGGCTTGGCATGCAATACAAATTGTTAATGTTAGAAGAAGAAGAAAAAACATACCAAGCCCCTCCAGATTCCAAACATCATGATGAGGATCTCTTTGAAGTTCGATCTTTTACACCAGAGACTGTACATACTGCAGGTTTCCCCCCAGCTTCGTCAGTTCAGAGCGTGTCTGTTTGTTTTTCAAATCTTTATATTTTCCCAAAGATACGTCCGGCTATGGGGTGGCATCGCAGCAGTATCAATCCGTCCTTTGCTCCGTGACCCAGTGCCCCTGCCATCTGCCACATCGGCAATCTGGGGCAAACCGTGGGTCATCGAGACAGTCCTCCCCTGCCCTGGGGAGGCTGCCAGGGCTAATTACCCCCATATCGGCCCTGAATTATCGGAACGGCTGGAGTCCGATTGTGTGGGAGACCGCCATTTTCCACCACCGGAAACAAGAAGCCACTATTTCTTAGCCTTATGGTCACTAACTACTCAGGAGAGAGGAGTTTTTCAAGACTCAAAAGAATTAAAAATGAATTAAGAGCCACAATGTCTAAAGAAAGGTTGTCCGCACTGAGCATTCTGTACATTGAAAGTGACAAACTTAGACAAACAAATTTTGATGAAGTTTTGGATGATTTTGCTATGAGGCAGGCTGGGGGGGGGGGACATTTTAGCCTTGCTGTATTTGATGGTTGTAGTTTACTTCTTAATATGTATTTTAAAACTGACTTTTTAATGACAACATAATGTAGATTCTAAAAGTGCCACACTGTCAGGTAATCATGGTCATATTATTTACACTTCCCAGGCAATATAATTTGTAAACTCAAGGTGTGTGTTTTTTTAAAGATTACAACTTCATTTTCCTAAAAATTAATGCTTATACCACAAAAGGTTTACAAAATTGTTATTGCAAAAGTTTTTCAGTGTTAATTTTATGCATTTTTATAAATCACCATGGTATTTAACAATAACATCTTATGTCCTTTACAGGAGAAATTGAGAATTGCAGAATTTTAAATACCCGTCATCATCCTTGGCTTCACTCAATTTTGTTTATAACACTCTTCCATTTTCTTCTAGTCATGAGGGTGGGGGAAGGGGAGGGGCCTCACAAGTGGAGTAGTCTAGGGCCTCTCTTCATCTAAATTCAGCCCTGATGCTATGGCTAAACCACATCATGTCTTGCTACAACTTGATTAAAATTTGGCAATGCCTCTAAGGACCAGGTAAAATTACATTGGAGCAGAGCTGGCCCACAGGCTACCTGCTGATCACTTTTTTCTTAAATCATTGTAACTGGTTTATCTGCAGCAGAAGAGAAAGTCTGAAGAAAAAGACAATCTGGCAACCTTAACATTATTCATTTTCCATCCCAGTGCGCATCTTCCATTGTGATTTTAATTATCTACCGTATTTACTAAGTTCTACAAAACATGCAAAGCAATACCAAGCCTTATCTTCTTCTTTTTAAAAAACACCTTTTCAAATAATGATTTTTATCTCTTATAGAAGTCTCATTTGCATGCTGTTGAATGCAAAACAAGGAAATTTGTCTTGCCAGGATTTCAAAAGATTATTAAAAAGCATGACACTGATCCCTGCTGATAGTTTTCAATCAGTTTTTAATACACACACACACACACACACACACACACACACACATATACACACCATGTTAATAAATCAGAACTCAATACACTGAAGATTCCCACAGGTTTAAAGACCAAGATGACTGAAAGGATGGATGAAAATATTTATACTTCTTTCTTCTCGGATGGAAGCATCATGAGCATCAACTGCACTTGTGGGATCTCAAGCAGAAACACAGCAGACCATCACTGATATTATCCTCAGGCATTAGCCATTTTGATGCAGCGCCCATGAAAGGTCAACATGTTGGACTCTTTCAGATCAGCTACAACACTTTTCTTCTGAAGCAACGTTTTAAGACCTATTCTTTTAAATTGGTTATGAGGAACCTGTGGTGCTCCAGATCTTTTGGGATTCCAAATCCCTAGCATGGCTAATGGTTGGGGGTGGTGGGAGTAGCAGGCCAACAATATTGGAAGGGCCTCAGGTTCCCCATCCGAGCCATGGAAACAATTCTGTAATTGAAAGTAGTCATTCAATATAAGGACCTTCCAGTTCCATGGCAGCTCAAGCCTTGCATGGGATGTAGGGAGTGTCCTGTCAAAGCAGAGAGCAGATAGGCCCAAGGGGCCCTGCTAAGTGAGGAACAGAAAATGTTTTCTCTGCAGGGAGCTAAAGCCAACTGATACCTTACACAGGCCAACCACACATGGAGTGTGGTAGACTCCACCTCCCTGGAGATGCTGGCTGGCTGGCTGGTTAAAGGTCCCTCGCCTTATTTTGCAGTCTTTAATTTCTGCATAGCTGGAGAGATAAGACGATGAGTCCCCTACTTAACCACTGAGTCAAAGGGTAGTGGCTCAGCAATATTCTCCAGCCAGGAGGCCTCCAGCCAGGAGACATCAGCCTGGCAGTCAAATTTATTTGTTAGAAACCAGTATTCTTGGCCATTCTACCCCTTCCCCCAAGAAGTAGCCTGAACCTTGTTCTTTTTTTATTCCTCCCACAAACACTGCAATGTCCTTGGGTTGTGGGAAATGACAAGTACAACACAATGGACACAGTTCTTTAAAAACACGTTTTAATCCCACTGAATTTCAATGGAAAAGTTGCTCTTAACTTTATTCAGTTGAGATCTGTGGCCCAAGTCGTGCTTTATTTTGCCTGGATCATGTCCTATATAAGGAAGGGAATTTTTTTTTTCATTCTACACTTAAAGAGCATATTACACTGTTGTCAAATAGAGAAGCAGAATATGATCATTCCAGTGTTTTAAGAATATAAAAGTTGCTTTAACATGTTTTGATACTCCATCCAATCATCTCTACACACAACTTACTCTGTGGTCATCTGGCAGGTGTTGACCAAACTGCAGGAGGCAGTGGACGACAGGAGTGCTTGGTGTGCTCTGGTCCATGGGGTCACAAAGAGTCGGGCATGACTAAATGACTAAACAACTTAACAACAACATGACCTATACTACTGAGATGTGAACGAAGAGAAAAAACAGTCACTTAAAAGAGGACAGTAACAAGCATATTTTCCTTTTTATTTTTTGCCTACCTTTCGAGAGCTTTGAGGAGGATGGTGCCTGTGATAAACCTAAAAATAAACAAATAGAACTTTTAAAGAATGTAAACAAACTTAAGTCAACAGACATCTTGCTTCTGAAGAAAAATGCAATTTAACATGGAAAATAGCAACAAGCAGGAAAAAGTATCTAATGAAGCCCTAAGCAAACACATATACAGTGGTACCTCAGGTTAAGTACCTAATTCGTTCCGGAGGTCTGTTCTTAACCTGAAACTGTACTTAACCTGAAGCACCACTTTAGCTAATGGGGCCTCCTGCTGCTGCCGGGCCGCCGGAGCACGATTTCTGTTCTCATCCTGAAGCAAAGTTCTGAAGCACTATTTCTGGGTTAGCGGAGTCTGTAACCTGAAGCATATATAACCTGAAGCGTATGTAACCCGAGGTACCACTCTACAAGGCATGAAGATAGCAAATTAATTCATAATAAATTAAATAAATTGTAATAAATTAATCACCACCACCATCATCATCTTGAGCTGGATCCTCCTCAGCTCCTGTCAACTTATAAGTTTCTGTATGAACTACATTGATACCTTACATGTAAAATACATGTCCCAAGATGGACCCAGTAGGATCCAGTAGTAGAAAGGCTAAGATGGATTTCCCCTCTTACATACCTGCTGGAAAATAGGAACCTTCATCCCCCTTTTTACTTTCCCAGGCTTTCGGTACGGTACAGACAAGTTACTGCAAATGACTAACCAACTTTTCCTTTAAGTGCTAGTGCACCACAAAATTGCAACCTGTAGCATATATTACTCAAAGGCAAAAATGGATTCAGAACTCATTCAACTTTTTTTGCAGCAAAGGAAGGAAGGAAGGAAGACTCCCAAACTACCAAGAAACATGAAAAATGAAGTCTTGATATTCAAAGTGCAGATAAGAATAATATACAGAAGATGTAGGCAAAACCTCTTCCCAAGACTTTGGAGAATCACTGGGAAAATGGGAAGTGGTCTTACTCCAACCAGTGCAGCTCTCTTTCATTTCCTTCATTGGCTCATGCGAGTTCATAGGATACCCCATGACTGCACATCTTTAATACATGAGACTTGCTTTGGTCTCTGACTACGATTCACTTCCAATGGTGGGTCATGGCTGTGGCAGAGGCAACGGCATCCTCCAAGTAGCGACCACACTGCACTCATCAAGATAGGGGTGGGGTTGGGTTAGGTGGCAACAATGATGGGAACTCCAGGTTGGCGACAGTGGTCCTGGAGGTGTGTGCACACCTGTGGGGCTCCCGCCACAACCCTGGGGCTCCCCTAATCTCACTGCCCCCTCACTCTGCCACATCCCTACTTTCTCTCCCCCTGCCCACCCCCCCAAAAAACCCACCACTGCTACCATCTTTCCTACAGATGCAACAAGATTTTTTTGCTCTAGCTGAAACATATCAGTGAAAACGTATTTCCCGGAAGCCATCTGAGATGTTAAATTATCCACTTGATGAAGCAATTCCAGGTCTACAAGCATCCTTCTACCAATCCTGATAACTATAATAGGAGGAGACTCTTTGGTAGTAGTGGTGGTAGTATAGGAGACTCTTTGGTAGTGGTGGTGGTTGTGGGCTTGCTTATGAAGCCATTTTCAGGAGGAACAAGCCATGGTTCTGCAATGCTTTCCCCAATTATTTTCCCACTTAACGTTAGCCCTACAAATGAATTCAGGATCAATTGTCTAGTTCAAGAAAGACTCACTCGTGCCACTATTTTCTCTAGCCTTAGACCATGAGGCTGTACAAGGAAGCTCCATTTTTCCTCCCAACTTTAAAAGACTATTAGCTCTTTAAGGCTATGAAAGAGAAAGAGATTCTCTCCAGGATGCACCCACCAAGTACCGCTACTGGAATACAGCAGCTTGATGAAACCTGCATGTGCAGTTTTTGTATTTCCATCACCCCCATGTTGGCACAATCATGTGCTCACTGGGAGCAGTTGCTACTTGCCCCTGCAGAGTTGCAAGCTGCAAGACTGGCCTGTATGTTCTGTGCCTTAACTCAAAGCGGGAGTAATGCATGACTCCCTAAGATCTCAATTGTCATCTTTGGTCTTTTCATATGTTTTTTTCTTAATAGGAATGTTACTGCATGGACACCCCAGCCTCTAAATTAACACAAAGCTTGAAATGTTGTATTTTAAATTTCGCAAACGTTCAAACAGAACAGTCATTTACATTCTCTCTTCATAAAGAGAACCATCAGTCAAGACGAAAAACTATTTGGCTTTAATTGTGAGGAAGTAATAGATTATTCCTGTATAAATGCTAATCAAGCCTAATTTAGTCACTGCTACTCCCAAATGACACAAATGATGAGAGGCCAAGTACAAGCAATCCTGAGGATACTGGAGGCAACTTTTTGCAGCCACACTAGTAATTTGTGGTTCAAAAGAAAGGGGAGGAGTACCAGTTTTTGTACAGCTTCCCTTTACAATTACCTGGAAGCAATTCTTACTTTGAAATATGCAGGTCTATAACTAACAGTCTGATAACCAGCTCACAGGTGGTACCAACAAATCCCTAATCACTGCTTTTTTTTGGGGGGGGACTCAGGGGTACCAGCAATTCCCATGCCCACCTGGCAATCTTTGAAGCTATGGCAGAGTGGTCCAGCAGTAAAACTGCTAGCACATCTGCAAAGCTAAGCAGGGTCCGGCATGGTTTCAAATTGGATGGGGAACTATGTGTTGAGTTTCCTGTGTTGTAGGGAGTTGGACTAGAACACTCAGGGTCTCTTCCAATTCTATGATTCTGTACTTGTTGGTCATGTGGGAATGCCTCACCTGCAAGGGTCCCCTATGTTTAGGGAGCAAGGAGCATCCATTCCCTTTATCAAGGAAGAAGTTAACCAAACTGCCCTTGAAGACTTTCATGGCTCAATTGCAAAAACATATACTCAACAATATTTGGTTAGAAGAGTTTCCTTATATACACCCCATCACAAAGATAGCAGTGTTGATCAACAGCTACAAAACTCTTCACTTAAAAAAGGGTGCTTCTATCATGCAGAACATGTACATAGGCCCATTGAGTTGTTTATATAAGACACTGCCCACCGTTTCAATATTAGGTCTCCCATACTTTTAATAGTTTTATAGATGAAGGAATTTTGGCAGGTACAGCTTTCTTATATAATGGTTGAAAAGGTGTATAGAGGTTCAAAGGTTGACTACCTATATCAGGGGTGGGGAACTGCAGGCCCCGAGACGGAATGTGGCCCTCGGGTCCTCTCTATCTGGCCCTGGGGACTCTCCCAGGCCAGGCCAACTCTCCAGGGAATGTCCATTCTCCCCATCCCACACCCATCACCAGCCCTGCTCTGTACCCTCCTTTAGTGCTCTGCCTGCTGAAATGTGCCCTCAAACTCTTGCATGCCTGAATGGAGGACGAAGAGGGCTGGCTGGCTTTTGCATGCTTGGAATGTAGCCCCTTGTGCAAAAGGTGTGAATCACATCTGTTGTTCCATCCACTCCCCCCCCCCACCTCACCCCATGGGCGTGTGGCCCTCAGAAGGCTATCTGTATCAAACTGAAAAGGTTTCAGTAGAGAATTCGCAGGGGCAGACTTGGGTCTTTTAAATTTCAGTAGCTCCTGTGCAAAGTGAAAATTTGGTGGCCCCCGCCTCTCTCCTTCCATTCTGACTGTGTACTACGCCACAGTTGTGACACCCTGAGGTGCCCCATTCAATTTGGCACCCAGTGGGGGGACACCAGTCATGCTGCTCTAAATCCACTTCTAGAATTGTCAGGGGAAATGTTGATGCTCCTGATAAATAACCATGTGAGGTAGGGAGAGCTGTTCCCCACAGCGTCTCTGAATGAATCTTCAGGTAAAAGCTGCTCACCCACCTCCACCCCTCAGGATTATGGGCCTGGCTGATTGAAGAAAGAAGGTCTGTGCACTTTTATTGTGAAACCTGCAAAAAGCAACGAGTCACCAGGTGGCTTCTCCGATTTCTATCCGATTTCATGAATGAACACCTTCTCACACAATCCACACATGAAATAGCTTAAATACACTCAAAAGGGGTCCAAAATGTGGTATTCCTGCAAAACGTGTGAAAATTCTTCAGCATATGAATTCAAACCTGCACAAAAAATACAGGCTGAGTTGCAGCTGTGAAATAATTTCTCAAAAGCATTCATTTTAATATGGTATTTGCAATCCAAAATGGCTCCATTGCCCTTCTACAGATAAATATTCAAGCTGCAGATTGGGCATGAGATCTGAATTACCAGTAGCTTTAAATACTTCTGTAATATTTCAGGCTTACCCAAACAGATCTGCTAGTTGATATACCAAAGGTACATAATGGTGGAGAGTAACCATGGAAACACTGTACAACTACACATTTTTCCATGGCAACCAGGCCTCCATGGAATACTAATGAGTGACCATGGCAACAGGAAGTTAAAGAGAGGATGTCTGGAGAGCAAAATATTTCATGTATCATTTATAAAAGATTAAAAAAATTGACAACTGAATGTACACATTTGCTTTATACAAATCCCAATTTCTGAAGTAAACAACCACAAAAAACAAAGTCACTGGAATGCTAAGTACCACTTTTATGTAAAATAAAAACAAACAGGAAAAAAAATCTTACTGCTGTATTAAACCGGAGTTCTTATGTTTTGATTGAACACAGACAGACATAACAACTTAGCACAGTTCTCTATGTCCCAAAATTTCTATGAAATGCTGCATTCTGAGCTCTATGGGAAGAGAGCAAAAATTAAAATGAAAGACAACCGGAAAATATTCATATGCCTAAACGTTTTCTGTTTCTCAACTCAACTCAGCTCAAAAGCTGTGTGATGCTTCAGGCCTTTGGCCAACCTTAAGGCAAATGAAATGCAAAGAAAATTGGCATTTAAGGCAATTTTGCAAAAAATAGAGGTGGACAGTGTTAAGGCATCATCCACATTACTGGTCAGAGAGAAAAATCACCTGCCATTTATAACATTGAAGAACAACAAAGTGACCTACAGAAATATATATGTCAACAAAACAAAATAATGTGAAAATTAGCTCTTTGGGGGCAAGGCGACTAAACCAAGTAAGCTGTACTGTTGTCAGGGTCTATGCATGCGCCAGACATACAGAGAATCTTATGCTGGCCTTATCACTCTCTTGCCCTTTCCGCTCTCTCAAGCTTTAGGATAGCTCCCTACCTTTCTCATTTTTAGAAGTGCCATATGCACAATTAACAATCCATTTTGAAAAGGAAACTTTTCTTAAAAACGCAAAACTATTTTCAGTATAGGTGGGCAGATAAATCAGCTCCGTGATTAAAACCACCTTCCACTTCAAAGTTGAAGAACCATTTTCCAGCCAGAGCTCAGCCCTGGAAAGGAAAACGCAACATCTGAACCGACTACAACTAGGAAACCTCCAGAGCAGACTCGCTGCGAAAAAGAAATGAAATAAAACGTATGTGTCTTCTTCATCCTAACCCCCTTGTTGTTTTATCTACTGTAGTCACATTGGTATGACTTTGATATGTTCCTCTGGGCAAGGATAGGAAATCTGGTACCAGCTGCACTTCCCAGAGGCATTCAAATG
This sequence comes from Podarcis pityusensis, assembly GCF_964106645.2. Lineage (NCBI taxonomy): Eukaryota > Metazoa > Chordata > Lepidosauria > Squamata > Lacertidae > Podarcis > Podarcis pityusensis. Next base: position 74,622,347 of record NC_138032.1, on the reverse strand, counting down.
CCTGTGACAGGAAGGCTCCCTCCCTCCCTTCCTCCTTCCCTCTCTTTTTGATGTTACAGGGTGTATGCAACACTTTCAGTTTAGATTATGGAGCTGCCAGAAGTCACCTTTTAATTCACAGGTAAAGAGTTTCATCTAAATCATCTGTTCTGGAGCTTGAACAAGAGGGATGAGATACAGTTTGTGGCATCTCATCACCTCCTATGATTTTACCTATCAGGGTGAAATTTCAATCCACGAGGCAAACGATGTGGTCTTGTGACACTGCTGTACAGTGAACTGCCTCCTGCCTTTCCCATGCAGCCAAAGAGAAGAGAAATCTGCTAGTGGTTTATGCCCATTCGTATGAAATGTAAAGCTAAATCGGAACACTCAAACTCCATAGCCACATTTCTCCAAGTTGCTCCAAGTTCAGATATCAAGGCACAAACTTCAGACTGAAGCACACCCACATCTAGGCTTGCCACTTACTTTGCAGGGTGGTGATAATCTCTAGCTATAAGAATGGATAGCTGAGTGAGTGAATGAATGAACCAATGCAAATTTACAACTGCTGTCTCCATAAACCGAGAACTTTTTAAAAATGTAGCTAAAGGAGCAACAGACAGATTGTAACCACCAGAACTATGTTAAACTGAGGCACACATCCTATGGCATGGCCATGGGGAAGGAGTTTCCAGAAGCTCTGGGGAGTAACTGGAAGTTCACTTCACTGTGCATCTGTCACATATTTTGAAACATGAGTGAAGCACAAACCCTTAGGAGCTTTCCCTGTGCATAACTAAATATACACTAATAACATTAATGAGTGAGCAAAGCAGGCATACAGACCGTAGGTTTGAACATACCAAAGCCAGCTCACAATACTCTCTGTGTGGTGAAGAAGCAGACACACACTGACAAATGTGACATGGAGGCCCATGCATTTACAAGATTCATACAAATTCCCCTTTAAGAAACAAACCCCACCTTTTGGGAGTAGTACGTATGCAAAGTGGGCCTTCACGTGGAGTGCCTACCTCACAAACATTATGTGCATGATGGATATGAAAGCTATGCATTGCACTCCCTTCTTCTGTGAGAAGGATCACTAGCCTAGTAAGAGTGCAAGTTGGGCTGAAGCTGCTTAGTCCAGCCAACTCTGAGGACATCCTTGCACGTAATGCGAAGCCAGCATGAGCAGCTGAACAAGCCAGGATACGAAGCCATAAATCAAAGCTGGCTTCTTCAGCTGCTCACATGAAGGGAGGAGTGAAGTGGCTTCAAAGGAGCTCCCACGTGATATTTGTGCATATCCTTGCTTAAAAAAAATAATAATTAAAGATTTCTTAGTTTACAAAAATATGTTCATTGTCTGTTTTTTCAAGTTGTGTTTTCTACAGATCATTTTCATATGTTGTGAGACATTGGTGCTGCACGCAGTATTAGGTTGGGAAGAAAAGAGGGGAAGGGTGGAGAAGGTGCATGGGGTGGGATAGGGTGGTAATGCCAGTATTATTCTACTTTGTGTATGTTTGGGGTTTTGTGTCAGTGTCACTTGTGTGGGTTCTCTTTCTATTCGCTTGTTATATTTCCTTGGTGGTGAGAGAGGTAGGGGTGGCCTAGGGGTGGTTGGCTTGGCTTTGGTTGGCTTTAGTTAGATTTGTTTGTGGCAGGGGGGTTGGATTCTTGGGTCAGGTTAGCCATATTGATTCGTATGCTGTTGGCAGATTCTTGTTGTCTTGTTGGGCTACGTATGTGATAAAAGGGAACCATACCGGGGTGAAGGCATCTTCTTCTACTTCATATCCTGGCTTATTAAACAAGCATGTTTAGCCTAATGTTGCATGTGCAAGTGGCCAGAGTGCACCTGACATTTAAACCCAAGGCCACTTAAGCCAAGACCTTTTGCTGCTGGGCCTATGTATTTTGTTACCTGCTCACTTGCATTTTAAATTAAAGCTATGTTTTAAAAATCTAAGCATCCAAGTGGTGGAGTTCTCTAATGAGCCACAAAATTTTCCCTAACCTATACTTGCCCAATCTGGATATGCTGGTCTTCAATGCATTGTGCAGTTTTTATGCCAAGATCTCTCAGATGTTTTAAACTTTCAAGAGTTTTTGCAAAAATGTACTCCACCTTAGGGTTTTTTCTCCTTTCCCAGTGTGAGATTGAAAGTATCTGGCATGTATGCATACATTTAGAAATTAGAGAATTGCATTTAGTCTTTGGAAAACCCATTGATAGGCTTTGAAAACCCATGATATAGTGCTAATTCCTATATTATCTTCTACAATTTCTGAGGATTAGGGACACAGAAGCTATTTGAAGGGGGGGGGGCTTGTCAGTGTTAATCACCTCCACCAGTTTTTTTCACCTCGGTTCATGCACACACAGAAAGAAAGCAGGATGCAAATTAAATTTGAAGAATCTGATGGCAAATATTCAGCAGTGCTCAAGAAGCCAGAAGGGTGGAAAAATACAAGGATCCCATTTTTTTTTTCATGTAAACATCCTCTGTTCCTGTTGTGCTTTTGTACACATATGTAAAGGACTACAGCACCATCTACTGATATTTTATAGATATTGCACTACTATAGTTCTCAGAAAGGTTACTTCAATTAATATTGATGGGGTGGAGCTTAAGTAGAATGGGAATCAGCAACTAGCAGTCAAATCATCAAATCTGATCCTCTGGGGTGCATCATCTACACCCTGTGTAAACCGATCCAGAGGAAGCTAGCCCAGATTCCCCAAAAACTTTAGGGAGGAATTCAGGGACAGAGGGGATTGGGCAACGTTAGGTTTCTGCCCTGGGAGGTTGAACTTATTGTTCTTTACAGTGGAAAATGGTTGAGCCACCTTCACTTCAGCTACATGTGTGTGGAGCAATTAATAGAAAGCTTTGCTTCTATTCAGCTTTTGGCGAGAGATAGCATATTGAATGACAGCTACCACGAGTTGAAAGGAGCAAAGAGGGTTGAAGGCTGTGATCAAAACAGCTGATCAGCATATGGAAGGAAGGGTAGAAGAACTGGTTATTTTTGGCAGTGAGCTTTCATCATGTTGCCCCCTCCGTTCTTTCATGATGGCCCTCTGCTTCTGCACTTCCTCACTGGTCCACCCCAATATCATACTGCTTGAAGTGTTCAGAGAGCAAGTGAGTTTACACAGAAGAGAAAGCTCACATTTACAGATCAAGTGTCCCTATTTTCCATGAACAGTCCAAGGTTTACAGAAGCTGTCCCAGTCCCTGACTGGATCCTGGGACATCCCTATTTTCCCTACAGAACCGTTAGAAGACATCTGAAGGCAGCCTTGTCTAGGGAAGTTTTTTTAATGTTTAATTTGTTGTAAATTTTTATGTATGTTGGAAGCCACCCAGAGTGGCTGGGGCAACCCAGACAGATAGGCAGGGTATAAATAATGAAATTATAATTATAATTATAATTATTATAGATGAAATGTTGGAGGGTATGCATTTAAGATAGAATTCTGTGGTGTCTTCTGTAGGTGGTGGGGACGCGTCAAAACTATCTATAGCTAATTTTCATAAAACTCTTACAGACAAGTATTGGTTAACAAAAAAGCAGGGTTTGTGAGGTATAGTGGTTGGCTACACTAACCCGTTCCCCTCACAGTGCATTTTTAACATAAGGACTGTCTGTGGCTATAATGCCCTTTGGCAGCAGCCAATGGGAGTTATCAGGTTTTATTTAGGACGGCCTAGCTTGTCAGGTTAGGCCACCAAGCCAGCAACCTCTTTTCTTCTCCTCTCTTTGCATTCAGCCTGAAGGAAATTTTGTTCACCCACCCAGACAGGCCCTTTTTACCAACGCTAGGCCAAAATCCACCTCTGTTTTCACAAAGTATCCTGCAAAAACAGGATGCAACATTCTTGCTATCTCTCACAGGGAGCAGAGGAAATAGTTTTCTCTTAAATATTTGGACAGGGACTCTGCTTACCTAAAGTATATGTGGTGGTAGAGGGTTCTCTTCTATTTCTTCAACTTTAAAACATCATGTTGTGTTGTTCCAAAACCATTGAAGAATATGGGCCAGTGGGAAGCAGCCAATCGACACTTCCTAGGGTGGCATGGCAGGAACACGTCACATTGCATTGCATCACTCCATACCCATTAGGAAGTGGCAGCTATGGAGACAGAGAGGGCTTTGTACTGCTTTTGAGTGGTGCCGGGCATTTGTTTTGAAAGGAAAAGGAAAAAATCCCTCTGCAACCTCGCATGGTTAAAGTAAATGTCAGCCTTCGCCCTATCCATTCTCCAAATATTTTGGAGAAAATTCTCTTTCCCCTTCCCCTCCAAGTTTCATGGGTGCTTCAGTCTTGCCCGAAACACTCTGCAAATTGTAAAAAAGGAAGGAAGAGAGGAACCATTTTTGACCAACACTTGGGCCATTATGGACATGCAGGGAGACAACTGTGGCTGATGCTGATCACCACAGCATCCTTTCTTCTCATTTTTAAAAGATGTTATAGCCAGCCAAGCGTGTACATGGTTGCAGATGCTCTTTGTATTTTTAAAAAAACTTTAAAATATTAAATCATCTTGTTTTTACAGCAAAATGGTGCTTGGTGAAAGTGTATTTGTTTATTATTTATTACAAGTATTTATATACCACTATTCATTAAAAAAAACCCAGAATGGTTTACAACAGTTTTACATGAAAGCATATAAAACTTTAAAACCAGAAATCAGCTACCGGTAATTATTATGGAAAGATATTGTCTTCATTGCCTGCAGGAGTCTGACGGAGTACAAAAATCTTCAGCAGGCATTTAGAAGTTGAAACAGAAGGTCTATGCAGAATCTCTATTGGTACAGGGAAGTTTTTAATGTTTGATGTTTTATTGTGTTTTTATATGTGTTGGAAGCCACCCAGAGTGGCTGGGGCAACTCAGTCAGATGGGCGGGGTATAAACAACAATGGCAATATTCCACAAGACTGGGTTGATTACATTAAAAGGTTAGTTTCTTGTTGCTATCAAACAAACCTCACCAACTCAGGGAATATGTGCAGCAGGGCACCAACATTAGGGCAGCAAACACAAACTCAATTTTATTCTTGTAGTTATAATGATGGTATGATGAGAGTTTAAAATGCAAAAGTGCATGTGCTCAGAGTGCTCCTTTTTTCAGGGTTTATAAACGCTTTTTTGCTCTAATATATCAAGGATGTAGAAGCAGTTGTAAAGCATGAAATTGTTTGAAGGTGGCGGGGGGGGAGAGAAATGTTAATTGTGTGCTTCACAACAGAACACACACACAAGACATCTAAGGCCATTAAATCCAGGGTCTAAAATTGCCTGGCCGCATTGCTTTTGACAAGAGCTGCCATAGATTTACCTGGAATAAGTCTCACTGAACACAATGGGACTTACATCTGAATAGATACACACAGGATTGCAAGTTTCGAAATGCATTTGTTTCCTCTCCATTTAGCAGTAAAGGATTTCGTTTTCATGGGCCATTTGGCTTACTGCATTTCTAAATCTAATCAGATAACAATGGAGCCGTTACTAAAACACAGCAGACCGTATGAGCCTACCTTATTTTAAGCATAGTTAGCTCTGTGGATATTTGCATCTCATATACTAGTAAACCATTCTGAACAACAGACAAAAGCATGCTCAAACACACACCTATTCTGGCACAGGAAAATCCAATACAGGGTAACTTGCTTTGAAATTATTGTAATACTGATGAACTATTGTACCAAATATGTAGAGGTGTTCTTGAAATTTTGTGAATAAAAACAGCAAGGTTAAAAAACAAAAAAAGAGGTTTTGGTTTCCAGTAGTGCAAAACCTTCAATACTTTTCAATCCAAACCTCCAGTACCTTTTACAGTAATTCATGACATATACTCTGATCAAAGTACCTAGCAAACGGTGCAGCCGAGATTATTGTACTTACATCAGCAACAGGTGCCATAGCAAGAACAAAAGGAAAGTCATAATCTTAGATAATACCAGAGCAAATGGGGGGGGGGGAGGACCTGTAGTCATCCAATATAGCAGCCTCAAGTTTAAACATTTTCCAATCCGTTCTCTATGTCTTTCAGACAGAAAGCTTTTCATGGCTGTCATGCTCGAGCGCCAAATTCATCTATGCGCTTGAAGTGGTGAGCAAGCGATGAGATGACAACAGCCGCAGGTGTCCCAAGTTTACTTTTGTCTGCCAGGAAGTCATATGACTTCCCTTAGTTTCCTATTAGTGCTTCGATTGACTTTAGTTCAAGTAACTAAGGTCAAATGTTCTAAAGAGCTGCTGGGAATGGAGGTTAAAAAGGACACACCCCTGACCTGCTGACTCTTAAAATGTCTATTGAATAAACTCAGCCACATGAATATACATTAGATGCATAAATATGGTACACCATATGCATACTTAAGGGAGGAGACTACTTTCCATTAACATGTTTCCTCTGGTTACTTCTCAGTTTGACTACTGAAACACTCCACAGGAGGCTGCTCCTGAAGACTGCCTTGTGCAGGCTGCAGAGAATGTGGAACAGCTATACTCTGCAAGTTAATATCCTACTGATGAGATACTGCCTGAGGCAAAGTTATCCTCTACTATAAAAACAGGGCTTTTCCAGTGTCAGCATATAGAACCATAGAAATGCAGAGCTGGAAGAGACCCTAAGGGTCATCTACTCCAACTCCCTGCAATGCAGAAATCCCAGCTAAAGCATCCATGACAGATGGCCATCCAACCTCTGCTTAAAAACCTCCAAGGAAGGAGAGTCCACAACCTCCCAAGACAGACTGTTCCATCAACAGCTTTTACATGATCTTTAGGAGACCAGTGAGCCCCTTCTTGTTCAATGAGACCTTCAGAAGGCTGGGTCTTCTCTTCTGCAAACAAAATACAATTACTGCTGTTGCGTTCGTGTTTCTGTAAATTGCTTTTAATGAGCTGTTTTATTACTATTGAAACTGTCAGCCACTTCGAAGGCCTCTGTGGCAAAAAAAAAAAAAAAAAGGCAGCCCGTAAATTTTAATGCACATTAAATAAGTCTGCTTAATGTATAAAGATATTCTAGCCCTAAGGGCATGCAACGTGTTCATTAAATTTGCAAAACAAAGGGTAATTTGTGGAATTCCCAGATAATATCCCAAGGTTGATATGAGGAGCCTTGCTAATGATGCTTCAGTTATACACAATACTAAGAGTTATGGACTGAACTACAGGCTACCCTACTTCTGGAATTAGAGCTGGCGTGGTGCGGTAGTTATTGACTGCCAAGCTAGAACTGCAAAGACCATGTTCACTTTGAGCCATCCATCGTCTTTCAGCCTAATCTACCACACAGGGCAGTTTTGGCAATAAGCTGGGGGGGGGCAGTGTATGCTGCCATTGTGTTAGCTACAGTGGTTTTCACAGTTCATTATATGCCTTTGTGTTAAGATACAGAAAGCTACAGTGAACCAAGTTACCCAACCCCCCCGAATATATTGCTAGTAACTTCCATGATACTTATGCTCGCTACCAAACCAGTTGGTTTGTGGCTGCCTTATTTCAACACCACCTTGCTATATGAATCAGCCTTAAGTCTGGGAATCGCTTGGGGCAAGATTATGGATGGGGAGATCTGTACAAGTGTGCACCTCTATTTCTTATTGCATCATCCCAGATTGAAAAGCAAAACTGTGACTATAATAAAACTCTAAACAGCATATTCAACATTTCAATCTCTACCTCAGTTTGCTCACCCTCTTCTCTACATGCACATTGACACTAAATTCAGCAGCTCCCTTCATAGCAAAGCTTAGCCCCCAAGGCACAGCAAGCAAAGTTGTGCAGCCACTTGTTGGGTCCTAAAAAATGTCCTGTGCCTCTCCCTCATCTGTTTTCAATTAGCCTTAGCTTCAACACTCAACCTGCCTCACCAAATCTAAAGGGGGTCTCTAGCTAAAAATGCAAAATTTATTTGCCCTCCCTTTGCAAAACAAGCGGCTGTATATTCTCTCGTGAATCTCCTTAGTAAAGTCATTCAAGATTTGACTCCAAAGACACAGTAGACCGGAACAAAAGATATCTTTCAAAAATTAAGGTGGAAAAATGTTCTGCATACACTTAAAATGCAAAACTGTGTGTATCTTGAAAGAGGGGATTGCTTTGATTCTCCTGTTAATTAAGAAAGTTACAGAAGCATAACATTACTTAGTTGAAAATAATTTAATAACCTCAGGGGGCCACTAGGGGGCGCATTGGAAGATGGCCGACAATACCATCTCTCCGACCCACACAGGGTAATTAAGAGGCTGTTATGGGAGTAGGCAGCCTCCCTTGTTGCCCCAAGGAAATGGGGAACACTGCCCTTGCCTGCTGTACCCATAAATCAGCCCCTAATTCGAAAGAAGGGGGTGAGGGCCCTAGGCAGAATGCCCCCGTGTGGACATCGGCTCTCCTGGACGCTGTCTCTGATCGCGCACTAGTTGCAGCAATTTGGAATAATTAATTACAAAAGAAGCAAATGCACATATTTCAAGTGAAGAAGGGGAGTGAAGTCTGTTAATTTAAGTGACCTCTGCGAAAGAAGACGACGGGCTGGAGAAACAGGAATATTTTACGATGAAGATAGACCAAAGGCGGGGTATGTTGACAACGGGGCTGAATGGGGGGGGGACCTTTTTTACTTTCCTTCTGTGTGATTTACAAGAACCCCTCCTCATTAGAACCGTCGGTTGAACTGACCCAAGCAGGATGATTAAGGTCTGTGTGGAGATAAACTTTAACCAAAAGTATGCTTTATGGAGACCGAAAAGCAATTAAGAGCTTTTGGGAATGGCACAGCAATTAATTCGGAGTCGCCATCTTGCCAAAGGAATTATAGCCAGGAGGAAGAACGGATTTGTTTTCAGACTGCATTCCTAGTGAATCTCCTCAGAGGTTTTGAGAAAAGGAGGCAGATTGGTGAAGATTAATGATGCTAAGACTGTTTTGATGTATGGAAGTGATGTTATATGGAAAATGTCTGGATATGGCTACTGGATAAAAAAAATAATATCCACGCAGGATTACAAACTGTTCTAACCAGCTTGCGGAGACTATCAGAGGTCACAAAGAGAAAGGAAAAATATATGAAAATAACAACAAGAGATGTGGAAAAATAATAGGAAAGGACTGGATAGTACTGTGAACATAATAAGGTTAGATTTGTGGACATTAAAACAGCAGTAAGAAGCAAGAAGTTGATTGGATCCCTTCGGAACTTGAAATATGGGTACCCCCAACAAAAATTTAAAATTCGGCTGTGTAATTTGGAATTTATGTAATTTGGTTTGATTTGATGTGATTGGTCAGTTAATAAAAAATTATTCTTAAAAAAAAGAAAGAAAATAATTTAATAACCTCCTAATTCTTATTTTAGCTCGTGGTTTCAGGCTTTCTTTAAAAAAGATTGCGCATCATCTTCATTTAATCAATGAGTTGTACAGGCCTTTAAAACAGGAAGGTATGATTTATCTCCCCTGCCCAACTCTCCTTTTTATCATGGTCACACAAGACTCTTGGCATTACTTTGTTCCTTAAAAATAAAATAAAATCAAGTTTCATCAAAGTTTTCAAAATGTTAAGAAAACGAACAACAAAAACATGCCATTGCTGATGGGAACTCATGGGCAGAGGCATCTTATCACTTCCAGCTTAGGCACAAATGGAATTTATGGAGTGTACAATGACCATATCACCCAAACCCAGAATTGGCTTCCTCTAACACATACCTACCACATGAATATGGCTTTCCATTTCCTCATATCCATGCCAGCGTAATGGATACAAGGTGTTATTCCTACAGGAGAGTTTCATTCATGTCCATTGCCACTGGAGAAGCAATGTGAGGGTCAAATCTTGAATTCTGATTTAGATGGTCCGGGGGGGGGGGGGTTCACTCAGATTTGCTCCTAGTTTAACTCATTTAACAGGATTCAAAGGTCCCCATCCTATGCAAACTTCAAGTCTTTGGTAATGCTCGTATTACCAATTAATAGTGTGTACTAGTAGTTATCTGTAGATAAGGACTGTTTATGTTATATGATTTTGTTTTCTAAGTTTGGTAATGTTGTTTTTAAAACTCTCCTCTACACCCTGAAACAGTCCACTCTTATCATCTCATGTTTCTACCAACACATTCACCCTTGATCTCTCAATTGATTTGTTCCAAAACCCAACCTATGTAACTTATACATGTTGCAGAATTTCCATGGACTGTATGATTTGCATCTACAAGGGGGACGGCTGCATATTTGCAAGTTTCTCCATGGGCAACCACCCCCACCAAGTGCAAGGGAAAATAATCCTAGTCTAGGTGCAGAATTTACCCACACCTAAAAGGCTCCTGGGAGGCTGGAGGGACATTGCTGCTGCTGTGAGGGCTGAAAGGAAGACCCCCACTGCTGCAAGGCCTATTTCCACCTGGCCTAGGGGGTGGGGCCTAGACTCACCTTGAACAGATAAAAGAGGCTCCTGGGAGGCCAGAGGGACATTACTGAAACAACTCTTGGGTTGGGGCAACTGGCAAAAATGTTTTACAATGTTTGAACAGTTCTAATTTTGGTTCCTCTGGTTTGTTTTTGTTGGGTTGGGGTTGGTTAAATGTTTAGTTGGGGTTGGCGGTTATTTTAATTTGGGTATAAGTGTAAACTCTTATTGTTGTTATTATTGCTTTCTATTGATTTATTGGTTTGTTTGTTGCCTGCATAGGACATTCTGTTTCTTAATGTTTGGTGTTTTGTTGTGGTTTTATTTATGTTGTAAGCCACCCAGAGTGGCTGGGGAAAGCTGTCCAGAGTGGCTGGGGGCAGAGCCTCAGATATGTATTGATTTTTACTTATGGAGGGACAGCTGCCCCCCTGCCCCCCTGGCTACGTCCAGGGGGGGGGCACAGGAAGGAAAGAAGGTTGGAAGGGGGTCACAGTCAGAAAAAGGCTGAGAGCCTGATGGTCCTGCTCCTGCCTCTCTCCACCTGGCCTAGGGTGGGGCCTGACAGGCTTCCTAAGGACTGCAGGGAATGGAGTATTTTGGGGAAAGTTTTGTTGGGAGTTTTTGCTGCTGTTATTGATATTAATTTTTTGTATCTTTTTATGTGGAAAAGGTTCAGTTTGGTTATGTAGTTTTTGATGTGTTTTATTTTTATGACTACTTTGCTATGTTTGTAATTATATAAATCTTTTCATATTGTAAGCCGCCTTGAGCATTGTTTTAACTGTGTGAAGGTGGCATGCAAAGAAAATTATGATGATGAAAAAACACTGATCTAGGGAACATGAAAGTTTAAGTGCTCCTTTCTTGGAGTTGCTTTTATGAAATGTTCCAAAAGTGTAACTTGTATTTTTGAATGTATGGTGGGTGGGTGTTTTTTAAGTGAAAACCAATTATTTTAAAAGGTGCAGTAATAAGCCCAAGCTGCACACAAGAATTCACTCAAATGGAGTGGTGGGTGCTATGATGAAAATTGCAGATGTGTAAATGGGTAATGGGTAATGCTCACTGGAAGGACAGATCGTGAATCTGAGGCTCCAATACTTTGGCCACCTCATGAGAAGAGAAGACTCCCTGGAAAAAACCCTGATGTTGGGAAAGATGGAGGGCACAAGGAAAAGGGGACGACAGAGGATGAGATGGTTGGATAGTATTCTCGAAGCTGCCAGAATGAGTTTGACCAAACTGTGGGAGGCAGTGGAAGACAGAAGTGCCTGGCGTGCTCTGGTCCATGGGGTCACAAAGAGTCGGACATGACTAAACGACAACAACAAATCAGTAATATACAACTAACTCACACTTAGAGTAGACTCATTGATTTAACTGGATATACTCCAACCAGGAACCATTTTGTTCAGTATCTTAAATGGATTTTTCAAATTACACAGCTATGACTGGGTTCTTGTAGTCTGGGGACTTTTGAATTGAGGGGATCAAAATCCTGATCCCTTGTTAAGTTGCTTATCTTGGAAGGGCTTTACCAATTTATATGTCATTTAGATAATAAAGAGTAGCAGGTACTTTGATTTAGTGGCTCCAGCAATGTATTCCAACAAACAGGAGCTTCCCCACTAATTTCTACAAGACAGATAGATCCTATTCAAAATGCATCATGCTATCTGTGTCCTTACACCACAAATTGTTCTTCAAACACAACCACACTGCTGTTCCTGTACTACTGGTACTATAGGGCTCCACTGTCATTCTGCCAATGACATTTGGATTTAGCCAAGTTTCTAAGACATCCATTGTATCAATAGCCACATTTAAACTCACAGGCTCCCAGGATGTGTGTGCAACCACTATTACAGTACTTTAGTTACTTACTTACTGATGCACATGTTTAAAGAGAACTATTATAACGTAAGAGAGAATAGAGCTTTACTAGAATGCTCAGTACTAGAGAGGTGGATTTTGCCTTCCATGTATACAGTCTGCAAAGGACTACAGCTCCAAATCTGTGTTCTTCCCACACCTGCTGGCTTAGCTGCTATTTAATTAAATGCTCTTTGACCACTTCGCTTTATACACCAATGCTATGATTTTCCTTTCGTTGAGTTGCACTGTGTTCTGTAAGAGAACAGTTCCATCAGTGCAAGCATTTCTGCTTCCCTGACAGAACAATCTACCAATGCCCTCCCCACCACGACACGCTATGCTGGGAGCTACGGCGGAGCTTCATGCTCCGGCACCGGGGGGCAGAGAGCGGGCGGGGGCGGGGTGGTGCACCGCCCGCAGGGGCATGGTGCATGTCCTGGGGGCAGGGCACGCCACCTGCAGGGACATGGCACCCAGTGCGGGGGGGGGGCAGCTGCGATGGCACCCCACCAGGATTGCACTGCTGGGGGCGGTGAGCTCTCCCTGCACTCCTCTTCCTCTGCCAGTGTCTGGGGGTTTTCCAAACCCCTTTCCCCCAGCAGATTTGGGGAGGTCATGGGCAACACACAGGAGAAGAAGTGAGGGAGAATGCCCCATTGCATTAGTGGGAATCATGCTAACTTCTGCTACTGCAATGAGGTACTTGGATATGCTCCTGTAAGACTGATGCAATTAATTTATACATTGGCAAATGGCTGCAACTACCCTACCCCATACACATGGGATGTTATAGCTATTAAAAAACTTCGCAAAGAAACTGAAAGTAAAATTCATTTGTCGCTGATTGAATTTGAAGCTAATCTTACAGTTTCAACTGAAAGACACCCTAGAGCTTCTGGGCAACAAGCCAACACAATATGCTTTATCACATATCCAAATCTTTTCTTTCTTCTTCTTAATGGGAAAGGTTTTGTTTAGCACCACAAGCAGTGTATAAGTACATTATATTTTGTGTCTTACCCTTGAGACCCAAATCGTGTAATTACAGAACAGTTCAAAAAGCAGGAACTATTCAGCAGTAGCTTGTCTACCAATAGAACAATCTAATAAAATGAGGCCTTATGCAAAATGAACCTTAAGATATATTGAATGGGTTTCAGCGCACACTAGACCAAAAGACAGTGGTATATCAATGATAGTTGAAGAAGAACTGAGTTATGTAAGCATAAGGTGGCAAAGGATAGGTAGAAATTTCCTGGACAATGGCTTCACGCAACTCTTAAAAAGCATTATTTGCAACAAACATTTTTGTCAACCTGATATAGACTGCAGAGGAGAAATAAAAATGTGCTGCATTGCAATATATTCTTTTACAATGGCGAGCCATTTTAAGCCTTATGTGAAAATGTTTGCATTGTTATAGGCCAGTGAGAGATCCTTTGCATTACCGGGGCCACCAGCTATTGTAATAGTAACATATCCATACATCGGTTGGGTTTGCACAATACTTCAGGACTCTGCTCCAACCTTATATGTGAAGCTAGCATGCTCACCTGCCTCTACCATCTATACCAGGGTACCCCATCCAAATGGAGCCTATGTATGTACAATCCCATGTACATGGACCAACATCATGCAATCCAGGAGTCTGCCATCTGACTTTAACCTACACACAAAGGATTCTATGTGTGAAGGTCACCTTGATGGGATGGGTCATCCCCAAGTAGGTGGTGGAGGCGTGATCAGCCCCCCAAGTCCATGTGCAGGGCTTGGGGATGAAACTTCATAAATATCATCCGAAGTGGTCCATTGTTTCACTAAAGGCAAAACTGGTTGACAATTTGCTACCAAACAAAGCTCAAGATTTTGTCATTTGTATACAAAGCTTTAAACAACTTAGAGCCTGCCTGTTTAAGAAACTGCCTTCTTCCATACGTCCTGTTCAGTCACTGAGGTCACTGGTAAAGGCCTTCCTGCTGGTGCCACTCACCTCCAAGGTTCATTGGGCAACTACTTGGAGCAGCACATTCACTGTGATGGCACCCACATTATGGTGCATACTCCCTTCTGACATGTGTGGCATGTGATGTGTTTCCCCCCCCCCCTTTTTTATTTAAACATTTATTCAGACAAGTCTTTGAGGAGTAACAACATTGCCTTTCATTCTCATTTTGTATGCCCTTCAGATTTGTGCATTTCTTTGGTATTTTATACTTTCTTCTACTTTTAATATGCTGCATACCACTTGGAAATGTTTTTTTTTTCTGCAAATTATCATTTTTAAAAAATCAATAAATAATTGAAGGGGAATAGTGAGTAAGTTGGATCCAGCGGCAGGAAATGTTAGGGTTGAAGCCATTGTGCTTTCATACTACTGTATTTTGGTCATATGTATGACCTTCTACCTCAGAGTGAGCTCAGTTGAAACCTAGTGTTTCAGCTGATAGGCTAGAACTTGATGAAGCCACTAGCCTACTTCTCCATGAAGCAGCTTTTCAACATTAAAAGGAAACACTGATTTTGCTTCTTTGTAAGAATGAAGCAGACACCTGCATGAAACATTGGGCAGGGCAAGGCATACTGCTGTGTGAGCATCTGATTTGCTGGTCAGTACATCTGTCAAATGTACCGTGATGACAGGAGGGACGTTGTAGGATAAACCATCAGCAACCAAAGAGTGAAAGGAGCATACTCACACAGCCAACGCCCACAAATTAACTTACACCACTAAGAACAGAGCAGAGAGTGAAGCATTGGGGTACAACCCTAAACACCTGAAGAACTGATAGCTTCAAAAGGATCCAGTAAAATGAGACAAATCATGCCAATGGGAAAACTAAAGCCAGACAGAAAACTCATTCCTATGACCCTATAACATTGCAACCTTTGACAAACAGAAGTATTTTGTGGGTATTTATTAGCTTCGTGTCAAATTGTATGAGGAAATGTCATCCCCGCTTCTGACATATGCCTCACCACCATTCTGGAAGGGCTTCTCATTTGTAGTAATTGTGGCTCAGACTTGCAATTGATTAATGTGTTTTAAGACTGTTGACACTTTTCTGTATAGCAGAGAGTAGAAAAACAGTAAAACAAGATATATAGTGAAAAGATGTTGTCCCAATTTCTTTCAGGCTACAATGATTTCTTGTGGAGAAAGAGAAAAACAAAGATGGGCTTGTTGATATTTAAAACCTTAACAGTATCTTAAATACTGTTATCGATTACTTTTCTTAAATATACACACCACAATTATTAAAAGGAGATATAAACCAACTTTGGGCACCAAGGATGGAGGTGAGGAGCAGCTTTAATCAGAATTCAAGGAAAGTTGTGATTAATTCCAGAAAAATGCATTGTTTATACCAGATACAATAATGGACTCAAACCACACCATAAAGTTTGATAACCAACCTGAAGTGAAGAGGAAGGAGAAGTACATATTGGAAACAAAAACAATGTTATATTCTTTCACCAGGTATTAAGTAATTTGTTATACACAAGCAATACCCACAAAAAGTAGAGCAGCCTGCACACCAGCAGGGCGACTGGTTTCTTTGGAATACTAATACAAAACATAGTTTAAACTAGTGAACTTCCAATACCAGTGCAAGAACTCTTGTCCATTTAGCTTTAAATTTATTCGCTGCTAATTCCCAAGAAGTGGATTTTCCCACTTGGCGCACATCTATGCCACATACTAAAAACTGGCTTCATTATCATTCTGTTCGAAGTAATTCAAAGGATGCCTCTATTACACTGTATTTTTGCAAGATGGTCCTTCAAGTCCCACGTCAAAAGCAATGGGAATATATCCAGGCCACACACAAAGCGGTTTGTGTGTGAGGTTCGCCTCACTAAAAGGAAAGATATCCCCCTCTTGTCCCAAAGATTCAACTGTGGGTGCTAAAATGTGCAAGGGATGTTCTCAGCTTAAACAGAAAGACTTGCTTGACAGCTGAAACTGATTCGGTTCAAGGCACAACATGGGAAAGTCAGTTGACAGGCGAGCTAACCCAGTCTTCAGAGTTTGCCTCCAGATTTTAACTCAGTCGGGACTGTCAAACAACACTCAGAAGCATTAACAGGCCCTCTGATATTGTGACCGTGGTCCACAGAACATGGACCACATTCCACACAAATTACTGAACAACATTCAAAGTTAAATCCCTGTTGTATTTACTAAACCCATTCACTAACATTTCAGCTTCCTTATGCATTCAAGCACACTGCAAGCACAAGCAAGGCAGCAATGAGAGTTTCTCAGTCCCATCATATGCAAGTTTATTTGCAAGCATGTCCAACTGAGATCAAAGGAATTTCCTTTCAAGTAAGTTCTTATTGGATTTGCCACCATGCTCTCTTCAGTTAGGAGTATCTTCACCTCCCAGGCAAGCGATGCTGTTGACAAGGCTTACCTGAAGCTACAGGTGCGATTGCATTTGACACAGAGCCAGCAGGTTCAAAGAGAACTACACCCACTATTATGTTATAAAGAGCACAAAACTTCTAACACAGAGATTGACAGAATATAGACCGCCAATGTGGACCTCCAGCCTATTTCTGGTAGGTAGCCTAGCATCAGTTTAACAGTGAAGAGAACCTGCTCCAAAACAAACACTGGATTGAATGGACTTTAGGATGACCCAGCAAGACACTTCCAGAATACACTCTCTTAAGAATTTGGATCACTTAACACAGTTGAGTATTACTCAGAATAGACCTGTTGAAATTAACAGACTTCACTTAGCCATGTTCATTAATGGGCTTACTCTGAGTAAAACTTAGTTTAATACCACTCATAGATTTGGATCTCTTGTCAGTTAAGCCATTAACTCTTGCTCTTAATTTTATTTGTGAAGCACATGGATACTAATTAAAAGAAAGTAGTCCCTGCTAAGGCTAAGCCAAAACTAAATTTTATATAGCTTTAATTCTATCAATGGTGAACTGCTTTTTTTTAAAAATGACTGTTTTTTTTTAATGTTTTTAGCTGGTTCTTCTTTTTGTCTGTAAGCCGCCTGGAGTCCCTCACAGGAAAAGGTGGGGCATAAACAAATAATCCTATCCCAGTCCTCGCTTGTTTCCTTACTTCAAACCCTTCAAGCTCGCAGCAGGACAGGATTTTTTTCATGTAGGGGAAACCTGAGAACCCGCTTCCCTCCTCACGCTGCTTCCTCAATGGGAAGCAGGACCTGCCGCCGCGAACGGCGGGACTCGGTCCCGGGATGAGGGCGCGAACCGCCTCACACGCGGCAGTTCTGTCTCTCCTCAGAAGCAAGCCTCGTGGGCTTCCGCGCGGCTCCCGACAGGCTTGTAGCCCGAAGCGCGCTCGCCTCAGGTGTGACCAACGCCTCGAGTCAACCCTCGGCTCCTCTGAGCGCAGCACGGAAAGGTCACTGCGCTTCAGCTTTTCTTCCCGGAAGGCGGCAAGAGACAGAGAGAGAGAGAGAGAGACGCAGAAGAGGGAAAGTTCACGAAGAAACAGGAGGGTGGGGGGAGAGGGGCGAAAGGGCCGCCCGGTGGCTCACCTGGTCCAGTTCTCGGGCATCCCCGCCTGGAAAAAAGGCGGCGGAGGCGGAGGAGGAGGAGGAGGCCATGTTGCAAGGCTCTCTCTCTCTCTCGCCCAGACACACCTCTTTATCCCGTGGAGCAAAGGAGAGGCGAGCAGGAGCCCAGTTCGGCCGAGCTCCCTCACGGGCTGCGCGCAACTTCGCTCGAGGAAGTTCTCCAAGCGCGCTGCCGGGTTACCTCAGCGCGCGCGCCGCTCTCTCCCCTCAGGGGCCGCCAACAGGTTAAGGCAGGAGCCTGGGAAGGCGGGCGGGGGGGGGGGGCGGAGAGACCCGCCGCAAGTTCCCAGCTCGTTGGCCCCGCCCTCCCCCACACCAGAGAGACCGGGAGGCGGGGCCCGGCCTCGCCACGCCACGCCACGCCACGCCACGCGCGGCGCCCAGGTGAAGGGTTCGCCCAGGTGGGCTGGCAGCCGGCGCGCGGAGCGTTCTCGAAGGGGAGGATTCTTTGGCTTTGGCACAAGAGCGCGGAGGAGGCAGTGGCCGGGCTTACTCCTGACTATTGGATGCAAGGCACCACCAACCCCTTCTCTGGGATAGGTGGTCCGGGTTCAGTTTCATCCTGTCAAAAGTCCACCTCAAAAGTACCCGCGCCGCGTCCAGTGGGGGGGGGGGGACAGAAGCAGAGAGATCCGCGGCATAAAGTGAATTTCAAGAGAAGGAGGCTTTTGTCCCATGCCTAGGAGCCAACTCCCAGGGGCCGAGGTCCCTTTGCCCCCTATTAAATGTTTGAGTTGACAGGCATTGCCATTCAAATGGTGTGCATGTGCCACATCCACGTGATTGATTATGCCGGGTGGGGCTCACCTGGGGCCCCTCCAATCTTTTATTCATGCTGGCACCCCTGGTCCCACATGTTAGATTTCTGGGAAAAGGAAAATAAGGAATTGTTCACATTAACACTTCTAGCCTAAACATATTTTCTTACACCAGCCCTCTTGACTTGGGGGGGAGGTAGAGTTAACTTTCAAGTCAGCATGCTAAGACAGCAGTTTTCTTTAATTCCTAGTTTATGATGCAAGCTGACCATCCATATGGTAAGGGTCAATTTTTAAAGTTTGTTGGTGTTTAGTCGTTTAGTCATGTCCGACTCTTCGTGACCCCATGGACCAGAGCACGCCAGGCACTCCTATCTTCCACTGCCTCCCGCAGTTTGGTCAAACTCATGTTCATAGCTCGAGAACACTATCCAGCCATCTTGGTCCTCTGTGGTCCCCTTCTCCTTGCGCCCTCCATCTTTCCCAACATCAGGGTCTTTTCCAGGGAGTCTTCTCTTCTCATGAGGTGGCCAAAGTACTGGAGGCCCTCAGCTTCACGATCTGTTCTTCCAGTGAGCACTCAGGGCTGATTTCCTTCAGAATGGAGAGGTTTGATCTTCTTGCAGTCCATGGGACTCTCAAGAGTCTCCTCCAGCACCATAATTCAAAGCATCAATTCTTTAGTGATCAGCCTTCTTTATGGTCCAGCTCTCACTTCCATCCCATCACTACTGGGAAAAACATAGCTTTAACTATACGGACCTTATGTTATGTTATGGTTTAGTTATATGCTGTATGGAGGGAGTAGTGACAGCATATTTTCCGCAGGGTCCAGCAATGGGGCAAAGGGGGAAGTAAGGTACATGGGGGGGTGCTCACCAAACCTCATTCTCCTGACCCTGCCTATGTCCCTTAAACATGTTTACATTTAGATTTATTTCCAGAGTCACACGTACACAATCCTGTACGCATGTCTTTGTGAGTAAGCCCCAACTCAGCTAGACTTGGGTTTCTGAGGAAGTATTGGCCAGTCAGGCTGCAAGCATACTTTCCTGACTTGGAATAATGTCCTGTTTGAAACAAATTGCTCTTCCAAGTAGAAGTATTTTAGATCAGTGTTAGCAGCTGTTTGACCAAACCCGTATCAGCAGATTTTCTCCCAACCTTTCATGTTACTACTACATAAAATGTAGTCTCTTGACACCATGGAGTATACAATTGCAATTCTGCGTAAAACTCGCTGGCGAAAATTGCCAATAGTTTTTGCTTTCTTGCCGCAAAAGCAAAGAGTCTTGTGGCACCTTAAATACTTGACAGATTTAATATGGTACCGGCTTCTGTGGACTATAGTCTACTTCGTCAAATGTGTGAGAGGATAGTAATTCGCAGGCAAAGACTGAATGAAATGGATGCAGTGGGGCTGAAAGCCCATCTGATTGCAAACATGCACCTTTTATTGCTAGTTTTATTTTATTTATTTATTGTATTTATATCCCACCTTTTCCTCCAAGGAGCTCAATATGGCGTACAAGCTTCTTCAACTTCTCAGTACCCACAACAACCTTGTGAGGTAAGTCACCCAGCAAGTTTCACGGTGAGTGGGGATTTTAACCCTGATTCCCCAGGTCTCAGTCCTATACTCTAACCATTACACCACACTAGAGCACAACATTTAGCACTGAGCTAAGTGGTACTTGCTCCCAAGGAAGCATATCGGATTTCAATTTTATTACTACTCTAGAATTTCTTTCAAGTGCAGGCACTCTTTGTTTATAATACTAACAAAGGTCAGATTACCTGCCTGGTTACCATAGTCAGCCTTGTTGGGGTTTTTTTTAAAAGAAAAAACAGAAGCCGTTGTTGTGATATGTAGCAGCTGCCATAATGTAGATCTACAGAACGAAAGTGGAGATGAAGTATTATATACAGTGTACCTCGGGTTAAGATCTTAATTCATTCTGGAGGTCTGTTCTTAACCTGAGGTACCACTTTAGCTAATGGGGCCTCCCGCTGCTGCTGCACGATTTCTGTTCTCATCCTGAAGCAAAGTTATTAACCCAAGGTACTATTTTCTGGGTTAGGTGAGTCTCTAACCTGAAGTGTCTGTAAGCCGAGGTACCACTGTACTGAGACATTTGTTCCAAGCCTTTATCAGTGTTCTACACCTGGAGATCAACAGGAAGATATGCCCATTCTGTCTGATTCTGCCATTTTCTGAGTCAGCCTCAGAGCTAATGAAGCAAAAGATATGACCAGCATAATACAATCGATCCAATCTCTGTCTTGCTTGTGCCAGATCAACTGGATTTGCTGGCTGCATTTTCTGCTCTTGATGAGTTGCACCCCATATCATAGCTTAGCCAGAAAGCAAGGTATGGAAATGCAAAACTTAGCAAATACTCATGTTTCCCAGGGATTCTGATCATTCCTGGCAAGGAGATCCAGGAAACGATTGTGTGTGACTGCTCAGCACTTCCTTAAGACTGTCCTTCTACTGTTCTCTACGGGC